>NC_039281.1:8243350-8453350 GCF_003368295.1 Carassius auratus | reverse complement strand
GGAAATGTCAGCAACTCGGTAACCTCCAGCTCATCTTATCTGTCCTCAAGAATCATGTGTCTCCTCCGTCTCATTCATCACACAGACCGAACCCTCTTTACTAGAGAGAAGTACAAGTCCTTTTGAAAACCCAGAATCAAAGATAAATTAGTGCAATTAGTGACAAAACCCCTGTGCATGAGGTTCTGATTTATTTAACAGGAAGATGTTTAATAAATGATATAATGGTGCCTCTAGATGCTTTGGGCTGAAGCTTAGGGCATTTTGATTTACACCACGAGGAAGACTCAGACAGGAATGCAGTTATTAAAACTGAATTTACTGTAAAATACTGAACGTCAGAGAATTTGTCAAGTTTTGAATGAATACATCAAAAGTAGGGCTGTACACAAATTGTGATATTGACTAGTGTCTGTAAATATTAAACTGCAAAAACTCTATTGAAATATTAAGTCTGCATGATCAGATGAAAGGAATGGTTTAATTAATTAATAATTAATTTTTTGGACACAAATATGTATAAAATTTTAAATCCAGAAGAATTATAACACAAAGTCGATTTTTGGGAAAGAAAGAAAGAAAGAAAGAAAGAAAGAAATTATTAAGTTGTTAAGTTTTTTAAATGTTTTTATATTATTATTCAAATGTAATTAATCTATTTAAATGGAACATTTCTTTAAGAGACACAGAATTTGAGAAAAAAAGTATTTCATTGGACCCTAAAAAAAAAAAAAAAACAGAGGGTCGTCTCCGCTTGCTATCTGTCCATCAGCGCTGGAGTCAATGATCCCTTTCTTCACCGTGGACAGACAGCCGTTCCAGGGGCTCGAGGATGAAGTGACAAACACTCATTAGCGTGTGTTAATGGTCTGTCCAGCTGAGTTCGAGGATATCTGCACACGAGGGAAAGTATAAAAGCAGAGATGCAGATCACAGAGCCTCTGCCTGTGAATGACAAAGCCGCTCTTGCGAGAGCTATTGAGCATGTGCCTTTGCAATGATGGGGCGTTTGACGCAGAGATCGGTCAAGTGGCTGTCAGAGGCAATGGGCTCAGACCTAGTTCTGCCACATCACTTAAAATTAAGCTTGACGGAGATGTGTCACAACCCTGACTGACACTCCACCCTCTCCAGCCACTCATTGGCTCACAGAGATAAAAGCATGCAGCGTTTCCAGCAGAAACAGAAGAGCCAAGCTTTTTCAGTCCGCCTGATTTTGAGGAACAGAGCCAAGCGCGGCTCATATCAGAGTCACGTGATGAGACAGCAGAGAGCCGGAGAGAGAGAGAGAGCGATTCTTAAATGAGGAATGAGGATAGTTGGATGATTGACACATCTCTGATCGCCCATCTCCCTCAGGCATGACAGGTTTTCAGATCCAGC
Source organism: Carassius auratus (assembly GCF_003368295.1). Taxonomy (NCBI): domain Eukaryota; kingdom Metazoa; phylum Chordata; class Actinopteri; order Cypriniformes; family Cyprinidae; genus Carassius; species Carassius auratus. The sequence goes on along the minus strand of NC_039281.1, from coordinate 8,451,967 downwards.
GCTGTGACTTACTGACAGACTGATATCTAATGGGTAGCTCAAATCAGAACAAAGCGTTAAAGACCTCATACGTACAACTTACAACAAACAAAAAGATGATTAGTTTTCAATAAACCACTGCTAGCAAACAGACCCTCTGGGAACTCCTCTCAGCCAATCAAATTTGAGGACCAGAACAAACTGTTGCATAATACAAATATATATCAGTCGACCATCATAAACTTGGGCCTTGCTTGCTGACCACACATTTTAAGTTTCCAGTAAATACAAAAAAAGAAAACATTTCTACAGTGGAGCATTTGATTGAGGTAACTATTACATGTTTTTACTTGAGTGATGAGAGGCAAGAGAAACATCTGTTTTGAGCAGCACTTGACCAGCATGTTAACGTGTCTTTTCAGAGACTTGAGTCCCTTTTGTGGCACACAAATCCCTTCTGGGACACATTGAAGGTTCAATTGCAGACCACTGAAAGGCGGGAAAGAAAAGGAAATTGTAATACTTGAATGCCTGAGGGACTGAACAGGCACAAAGATGGGAATGCTAACAGAGATGCTGTCATTCCACTGCTATGGCTACATCCTGTTCAAAGAGGAGCGCTGTGCTCTTTAATGCTGTTAGATACACCGCTCGGTGTCTTTGATCTCCTCAAAGTATGTGCATTCACGACTTTACAGCCTGGAAAATCAGCAGGGGACAATAGCTTTTTGTGGTGATCGATCAATCTATCATCCATCTGTCAAAGCACCCACTCTACCATCCATCCAACCGTCCATCCATCCATCCGTCCATCCATCCATCCATCTGTCCATCCATCCATTTATTCATCCATCCATCCATCCATCCGTCCATCCATCCATTCATCCATCCATCCATCCATCCCACTGTTTGAACAGCTCATGGTGAGCATCACTGTATTACCCATAACTCCTCAGCTATTCATTAAAAACCCATGAAGATAAATTCAGTCTAAATATGAGGGATGTTTAATTTGGGAGGCAGCATATTGAACTAGACAGAAGCAAGCACACAGTGTTTACAATGGGCAGCGATTTACATTACAATTCTCTCACTCACTCAGCAACCATGAGTTCTGCCCAACACACAACACAGAGCATAATAACACACACACACACACAGACGTTCCATTAAAGTCTCTCGTTCTGTTTTATTCATCTGCAGAATGATTCAGAGGCAAAAACAGAGCACTAGGATATGGGACAGTGAGAGCAGACATGAGAGACAGGGAGGTGTGGCCTTAGAGGAAACGTCCCGACAAACGCAAAGAGGATGAAGCTTCCAAGCTGATAGATAATGGGCAGGAGGAGAGAAGCACGGCTGGGAAAAACAGGCTAGATATCCTTTCTGGGAACAAACAACACCTCTAGTGACATGAATCATTAAAGGGAGGCCTGAAAATAGCATCTGAAGTTGGGAAGGTCAGACAGGGAGTCTGTCTTCCTACATTCTCAAGCAGCTCCCCGCCGGTGGGGTCTGTGGCCCCTCCCAGAGATCGTGCACAATCATCGACAAAGACACTACATCTGGTTGAAGGTGAACCGCGGTGCAATTGCCAATTAAAATTAACGAGAGCTGGCGTGTGACACATTTGTCATGATCATCTGAAAGGATGAACAAGGGCTGAAATATAATGGTCTCATCATGGCTATGTAAACCATTATCTTTGGAAATAAGCAGCAAACCTTCCTTAGTACACACACACACACAACTGTCCTCAACGGATCCGGGACTCCTGCTGCCACCTGTGGCTTATCCCACACTACACACCACCGATCCCGGCCCAAAACTGCACAATCCAGCCTGATCCAGAGAATTGGTCCTATGTGGTCTCAGAGACATTTCTCTACCCTCTTCTTCTCAGCGCTGGGAACATTATTTAGAAACCAATTGAAGTTTTTGATAACACTTTAATGTTCTGCCTCAATGTTCCCACCATAGTGGATCAATAAGCATGCTTTAAGAAACTAATTAAATGTTGATGTGTCTGGGGTGCTGTAACTAGCATTATATACTAGTATTACGGCTAGGTATCTGCATTGTAGCTTCAGTAGTCACCTGGAGGAAGTGAACAACTATTTAACTAGACATTGTCTTGGGTTCAAGTGCTTTGAGATTTTTAAATGCACATGTGAAAGAAAAAGAGTCGCCATGTTTTTCAAGATGCACAATGATGGCACCTTTGACAGAGACACTGTATTACAGTTTTCATGTCAGTTGCATCAATGCTTCTGATTGGGTGAATGACCTAGGACTAGCCTGCATTAGTAGGTAAAACGAAAATACAAAAAACAAAAGGATTCCAGTCATATAAGACACTTGTGTTTGTAACAAATGGTTGAAGTTGTAAGTTTATGGCCATTTTCACTTTATGTTTGAAGACCTAAAAAGTAATATAACTGGGAAAAAAATAAAACTACGTTAAAATATATATTTTTATATATTATATTTTCAGGATTCCAAAAGTAAGTTTAAATAAAATAATTAAAAAACAATCTTTAAATAAAAACATTTTGACAGCCCTAAAAACACTAAACTAAAATAACTTAATTTATAAATAAATGAAAACTGAAAGAAAAAACAACAACACATAGGCCTAGTACATAATAAATCAGAAAATAATGAAAGCTAAATTGAAAAGATAAACTAAAGATAAAATAGAAATAAATACTAAATCAAAAACTACATAATACTGATGCATACTGCACACAAAATAAAGCAAAATATTTGTCACAACTGTATGCACTATATACTATATTCCAATGAAACAACTGCCGGTTTAAGTGGGTGGTTTCTTGCCAGAAACAGTTGAAAAATAGATCAGACGTCATGCATTTCAGCATATGATTGACACCCCCCCCCATTATATACTGCACCAATGCAGAGGAATACAGTAACACAGTATGTACTAGTGAGGAATGTGTTGAGGGACACAAGCTGGTGTGACGAGCTGAGCGCAGCTGCAAGTGGACAGGAAGACACACATTAATGAGCGTGAGCTCCGAAGACCGAGGCAGTCAGTGAAGGGTGATCCATCGTTTCCTTCTCCATGTGTCTGACTGGAAACGGATGATTCCTCACAGGTGAGAGTCTAGTAGCTGTCATGACAGACCGTGTGAGGTGTCTGCCCAATGCGGGTTAGCAGCCACACTCGACAGAAAGAGGAAAGCAATCCTAGCTTGCAATTCACTTGTCCAAAATAGGGGCCACATGTGACAGCAGCTATTGAGAAAGTGACCGGACAGTTGAACCCCTACATCCAGGCCCATCAGTCAGCCGCCGCTGAGACTCACTCCTGAGAAATTCTCAGAGAAGGAGGGCATCTTAAAAATGGGCTAATGAGTTTGCTCTGGTCCAGGACACCTAGCAGACATGCGATTTCACAGCAGCGGCTCAGAGTCTATAAAGGAACTAATACAGAGCAGAGCAGCCTGTGCATCTCAGTTTGCATGCATTAAAATTTAATACATGGGAGGCAAAAACAGCAATCTCACGGTAAAAAAAAAAAAAACCACACTCCAAATGTAAGCAGAGATTCTGCCAGACAGAGTGATAAAAAGACATTTCAGCGCTACATGTTAGCACAAGCGTTCTAATTCCTAACCAGTGGCAATTCACGGTTCTAGATGAGAGTCTGTTCGCCAGCTGTACAGAACGATTATTTAATATGTATGTGGAGGCCTCAAGCTGCATGCTTGATGAGACGTCGACTCATGTCTGGATGTGCAATGATGACTGATGCAAATGGAATAATCCTTCGCCAGGCAAGAGATGTGGCACAGATATTACAGATGAGGATGACATTTACCATTTGCTCAGCTGTACAATTCACTCTCACAGATCATTGCGTCTGTAAAAGAAAAAGAGTGCCATTGCCACATTGAAAAATGAGCATTTGTGTTTTTATTGGGTTGTTCTGAGCGTTATCTTTTCTTTGGTTTGTGTAGAAGGGTTCCCACATTTCTAAAGAGCCTAAAATGTTGATATGAACATTGGACCTGTAGCCTAGCAGCTAAATACTAAAACATGTATTTATTTAGGAAAAATGGATTTGAATAAAGACTTATGTGTGCCAATCCCATTCCATCCACAAAAGGAACAGCAAAGTTAATGTGCATATTGAGTTGTGACCTAGCAGTCTTCAATATTGAGCATTGGTGGAGAGAGTGCTGTACATTCACTCCCAATCCCTGCCGGCCCGAGACTCAAACTCCCAACTTTAGGATTACGAGTCACAATTTCTAACCAATGAGCTACAACTTCCCCACAATTACTGGGGGGTTGGGGTTGAATACAGACTTTGCTGTGCGCCAGTCTCTCTATCATTTCCTGTCCTCTATACTTTCATGATCAATACGATGTCAACCCCTAGTTCAAATGAAGCAATCTACTGAAGATCTGGATGCAGGAGTAATTGACAGCAGCATCACTGCACATCCCCATCAATAGACTGAGCCTTGACACTGCATACGGACACACATCAGATCTATAGTAAACCCAGCAGGCTTGTTAATCAACTCTAGTTAAAGCCCACCTGACGTCTGCTCGACTCACACACATATTGAAGAGTTGAGGGTTCACATCCTGAGAGGCTCACTACGGAAGAGAAACCTGCTCAGATCAATGTATGCCATCAATTAAACTAACTTTTTCAAAATGTTGTCTCCAATTAGACTTGATCAGAAGCTTCATCAGTGATGGGGATGGGAGTTGCAAAAGCTTGCGGATATTCTTGCTTCTGGGAACCAAATGGTCTGCAAATGCAAAGCACTTTAGTAGGAAGTCCTTGACTAAGGCCATTGAAACCCTTCAGCCTATCAGAAAGAGGCATGCTAATGGACTTCTGATAGCATCACAGAGAAGTGGAAGAGCTGCCGCCGTCCAAGTACACTTAATGAATAATATTAGGACAAAACTGCAGCTTAACAACTTCAATAGGAAACAGACAGTCAAATCTGATCGCCCCAATTCCAATCTATACAAGACCTACAAAAGCCAGAGGCTTTCGGTCCCAGTCTGTCAGCTCAATCTTTCTTATTTTCTCAAGCTCAGGTCAAAAATTGTCTTTTCAAATAGTTATAAAGCTGCAGAAGTGTTTATAAGGAGAAAAATAATATGCTACTAGATTTTATATACACAGAAAGCGCCTACTGGACAGATAAGGAGAAAGTCAGAAAAGCATTTCTTTCTGTCAGCCATAACTTGTTGAGCTCTCTCAGATCACAGATGCACACATTCCAGAATATCTAGATTAGTTATCTTACCCCGCGAGAGGATGAAACCCTGAGAATCAAAGAACGGAAGAGATAGAAGGACTCTCATTAGAGTACCATTGATGAATGCGTCTGAAATGCAAGTGTAGTGCAGCAGAAAAGTAAGGATGAGGATAAAAGGAAATCCTATATGATCTAGACATCAGGCATCAGGTCGGTGCTGATGACGTTTATTCTGATACTCTGATACTGACGAGTGCTGGAAAACATGACATGTTACTGATTTACAAGCAAGAAAAAAATGATCTTACTATGATAGACAACTACTATATAATAATGAAAGCATGAAAGTATCATGCTCAAAGTACTACAGTTAGAAAAGTTACAGAAAGAGGTGGCAATGGAACGCTATCAATCCACAACACCCACGTGAAGTATTTCCATAAAGACTTCACACTTCTGAAGAGCTGCCATGACTAATTGACTCTTGGCCTTGAATGAAGATTTAAAGTCAACATGAAACTGAGCATGTAGGGTCTTATGAGTTCTGCAATGGGGACAACGAGGAGGGAGTACGAATTTACTGTATATTAAACCACTGAAAGTCTTTTTAAATAGAAAGTTCTGCATGTCTCTGTGTGAATGAATAAAGCAGTTCCGTTTACTACAGAACAAACTGTAGCTCGCGTGATGCTCCTGGTGTTTTCTCACGATATGAAGACATGACCAGATATGCATCATCTCCAGAGCTGCTCTGAGAATCATTTCACCAGCATCTCACCATTTAATTTGAGAAAAACTATCATCAAATACATAGAAATCTTCACTACAGCTTATTGACTACAACCTGTCAAAATAAAAGTTTAGTTTAACTTGAAGAAATTATGACAAATATATTATTATTTTAAAGCAGAATAATAATATATATAATATAATAATATATAGAATAATATTCATACAGGTTAATATTAATAACTGTATTTTTTAGGAATATCAGAAAATATTACGGTTTTCCATTCACAGAATGTTCACATCATTTAAAAAGTTAACCTCTGTTGTGCAGCACTTTGTTTCCCAAAAATTGTTTAAATTTAATTTGATAAAGTTTAAAAGATGAATTAAATTGTTACAGTTTTGTGCATTAATTTAAATATCACTGTTTTAATAATAAATTTGTATTAAATGATAAAATCCAGAAAAAAATTTAAACAAAGTTTTAAGACAAAAAAATAAAAATAAAAAGACATTTTACATTTTAAAGGACACTATTATGGTTGAAATAAATGCATTTATCTGATTTAATCCATTCTGATTAATAAGAGAAATAAAACAAATTTGAGAATTAATAAAATGACCATTGGGCCATAAACGTCTGATTGAATTTAATCCTTTATAATCTTTTTGGCTCATGAAAAGTGGCTAAAGAGCTCCTTTGGAGCATTTTGACTTGTCCCAATAGCAACATTTCTTTTTCGAATTGATCATTATTTGCTCCTACTGCAGTAACTTTTATTAGATTTACATTAGCCGCCATAAACACTGTGTTAACTGCTGGAAAGACATCACGAATCAGACGTACGGGTAATGCGTACACATCCAAACAAGATGAAATGTGATGGAAAGGGCAGCGCTAACTGATGTCCTGGACCCCTGAGGTGCACCGACAGAAAACTTTTCACAGCTTGTTATGTAGATTGAATCATTGACTTCTTTCATGTGGCACGCTGAACAGAGACAGCTGAGAGTCGAGTCCCCGTCACCACAGGGTGGGATTCCTTCAGACACACAGCCTTTCATCACGTCCCAATCACACACCACTACACAAACAAGCCAAACAAACATGCAGAAAAGAAATGACAGAGGCGTTTGAGATCAATACTGACGCTCCCTGCGGGGAGAACGTCTTGAGATGCAGTGTGTGAGCTTCAGGAACCAGACTGATTGATTGAACTGCTGTCGGTGAGCGGCTTGTGCCAGAACTGAGTCACAGACACAGTTTCCTCTGCGGGACACCCCATTATGGCCTATATGGTGAAAATATCAGAATCAACAGTAATGCTGTATATCTATAATTTAATGGTTTGTACTGTCAACAGCTGGAGAGCATCATAGTTAGGGTGTGATCACATCTATTAGTCCATGTCCTCAAATTTGCTTTTTGCAAAATGTGATCAGAAATTAAGATGTCTTCAGAGAATATATCCTGAATCAACTTTATTGCACTTCTTTTTTTAAGCTTGAATGTAGCAATATTTAGTAGGCTTTATGCTTAGAATTAGTATTTCACCTATTCAAGTGCACACACACACAGCAATGAGTCGTGACCACACACAGCCGGAGCAGTGTGCAAAAATGTAGTGTTTTATTTAGATATTTTTTTTTATTGATTTCAGTTTTACATTTTAATGATTTAATTATTATGTTTATACCAACTCACAAACCGTCTGCAGTTCTTTCACAGTGTTTCACAGTGGGCTGTCGTGGCCCAATGGTTAGAGAGTTAAAGGTTGCGGGTTCGAGTTTCGGTAGGGTAGAAATACTGGTAGGGATTGCAGCAATATGGCTGCCCACTGTTCCAGGTGTGTGTGTGTGCGTGTGTGTGTGAGTTCACTACTGTGTGTATGCACTTGGAAGGAGAAAAATGCAGAGCACAAATCCCAAGTACTGGACATCATACTTGGCTAAGTCACTTCACTTTCAGTTTCGCTTTCATAAACATATATCTTAAAATATATCTACATTACTATAATTACTTTTGTAAACACAAGACAAAACTGCTGAGAGATAACAGTGGTGCTGTGAACACCTCTCTCATAAACCAACAACACCAGCATCCACACACACACACACACACACACACACAGATGCCCATCCTACCCACAAACACCTCCACACAGGCACTCAAGAAATCAGTAAAATCACAGACAGAGAGAGATCTGTCCTCATCCACAATGAACACACACACACACACACACACACACACACACAAACACACACACACACACACACACACACACACACACACACAGGAACAATAAGCCAGACGGGGCAGCTAACCTTTACCGAGCATGACTCCCACACACATGGCTTACTGTAGTGCTGCTTCCCTTGTCTTTTGTCTCAATCATGTTTGGGTGAGAGGCAGAGGCTCATCTGCACCTCCCCTCTTCAACACCAATCAATAGAGTTTCACGGCGCACTTCTCAAGCACCACTTACTGTGGGCTAATGGTGCCGAAGGGTTACAGCAAAGCAGCGTGACTCACTGCATATATCATGCCACTTGCTACATCCTCAAACATAAAAATAAAAACATTTGCTGCCTGATATAACCCCTGATTTATGTCTACTGGCCTGAAGAAAATACTTTGAGGTGAAAAAAAAAATGCATTTTTAATGTATTCCTAAAAAGATCTCTGAGGCATGAAATCTTTTACAGTCAAAACATTTCAGTTTATCAGAGCTGCGGCCAAGCAGCTCGTACATAATGTAGGAGTGGGTGATATAAGCAAATATTTATATCACAAGTACAATTTTAAACAACTTAAAAATATTACTAAAGGTCAAAAGGTTGGCCTGTCACATTTAAGAATGCATTTGATTTAGGGCTGGGCGATATATAAAAAAAAAAAAATATATATATATATACTAAAATATATATATATACTAAATACTAGAGTTGGGGTACTCGAACTTGGACTCGGACTCGAGTCCGGACTCGAGTCCAATTTTGAATGAACTCGGACTTGTCACGCACTCGGATGAATTTGTACTCGGACTTGACACGGACTTGAACATTTTGGACTCAGAAAATATTCCGAGTACAGTCGAGTCCACCTCATGTGTAACAATAAAACCAGCATAAAATTGAAATGATAAATTAATGAATGTCTCCCCTTCTGTCATTTTACTGCACCACACCGGCAGGCAGAAGTCTCCTGCTTGCAGACGAAACACACGCACCACTCACTGGATATCAATGTGGATTAGTGATGGGAAGCTCGATTCTTTTACGCGAACCGGTTCTTTCGGACGGTTTGATTCAATAAACCGGTTGAAAAAAAAAACAGTTCACCGGATACATAATCAATTGCGATGTATTTGTTATTAAATGAACTTACGTTTCGTCAGATTGCCCTTCATTCAAGCCCTCGGTTTACCCGCACTCATTACATTAGCACAAAATCAGTTCAGAATCAATCACCAAAAGAATCAGTTCGGTTCAGACGCGCTGTGTGAGTCATTCTTCATGCTGAATCAAGAATGCGCAGTATCATCAGCTCCTCGGTTCTCGAATCGGACGCGTCCGAAAGAAACGGTTTTCGGTTCAGTTTACTGATGATCTGAAAACTGATACAACCGGTTCTTGACTCGAGAACGAGAATCGCTCAAAACCCGGGTAGGAAAATCTGACAGGGTAGGATAAAATATCAGGACACATGCTGCACATGTTGCGCAGTATCATCAGCTGCTCTACTCGTGTTCATGTTCTGTTTACTACAAACTCAGTTTGTGAATCTGTCATCATTAACTATAAATACAGTACAGATATTTCATAAATCATCCCTTATTCATATTAAACATGGAGTCTTTAGAGTCTTAATTATTGTCCAACTTCCCTGAAAACCCCTTTGGCCCATACATAATCTACAATAGATTAGAAACATGTAGCCCCTATCTTAAAAAAAAAAAGTATATATATATAGCCTATATATATATATTTATAGTTTTATCACACTTTCCGATGTTTAACAAAATACTTGAAAAATTACACGCATGCGCAGTATCATCAGTTCATCGGTTCTCAAATCGGACGCCTCCGAAAGAAACGGTTTTCGGTTCAGTGTACTGGTGATCCGAAAATCGATGCAACCGACTACCAAAGACAGCAGCAGCAACCAACAGATGCTGCACAACTCAGCATTGCAGGATTTGCAAGACCAGAACTGACCAAACAAGCAATGCAACTTTATGATGCAAGTTCTCCAAGACAACAAGAAATTCATAATGTCATCATTAAGGATCTCCTCATTGGCTGCACTTTACCTCTGTCAAATGTGGGGGAGAGGCATTAAATAACTGAAATGTCATCTTTAACTGGAGGACAATATAGTGTGATACAATAATAAAATAGGTTCATTTGTATTTTCATGCACTTGTAATACAATAAAACCTTTGAAAACTTTTTTGATAGGAAACTAGTTCTGTTTACATAAAATAAAAATGTTCAATGGCAATGACTAGATGTAACAGTGGTATTTTTTTTATTACATTTTTATATTGCCATTGGTTTAATGGGTTGAAAGGTTAAAATATTAATAGAATGTAAAAATGTACAATACCAATTTATACTCTTTTTTAATTTAATTACTTTCTGGACTCGGGCGGACTCGACTCGGACTCGGCCTTTAAGAACTCGGACTTGAGTCCAACTCGGCCCCTTTTGGACTCGGACTCGGACTTGGGCTCGATGTTTGTGGACTTGGTCTTGACTCGTACTCGACAAAGGTGGACTCGGACCCAACTCTACTAAATACTACTAAATACTACTAAAATTACACTGTTCCAGATAATATTCTCTGTTATTTTACTCACAATTACCTGCCCACGTTTATTGATAAAAATTGACAAAAAATTCCTAGCTATTTTAATCAACCTGAACTACACTAATTAAGAAAGACTGATAATTAGAATCTGACTGTTCAGTGCAAATTTGCTTAACTGGCTCATGCTCTTTCTCGTCTGAATTTAACACTGCTAATACAACTGCAAGAACAGTGTGTGTGTGTGTGTGTGTGTGTGTGTGCGTGTGTGTGTGTGTGTGTGTGTGTGTGTGTGTGTGTGCGCGCGCGTGCGTGCGTGTGTGTGTGTGTGTGTGTGTGTGCGTGTGAAAGCACCTGACAACACCATGACTTGAGTGTCTCCAGCAGCAGCAGCAGCACATATAAACCTCTGCATCTGACAGCCGTTCTCAGCTACTGTATAAAGCAGCGGTGACTAACAGACTCAAACCTGTACAACATACTGCTGTACAGAATTACACTGAAATATGAAGGAAATGTCTTCCCATGATTCATTAAGACACAAAACCATTGCGGCAAGTCATTAGCAATACTGAAAAGAGAATAAATTGCTATACAAAGCTGGTTTATGACCCACTGATATATATCAGAGGTAAGTCGTTCAAATTGGTTGCATCACAGAACAGAGGTAGCATTGAGTTATCATTTAGTGTGGTTCCCAACCTTTTTTGATGGGTTATATTTAGCTATTAAATTGCGGTGTCATTTTTTTTTCACATTGCAATATACAATCGCAGAAAAAAAAAGGTAACACTTTAGAATAAGGTTCCATTAGTTAATGTTAGTTAATGTATTAATTAACATGAACAAACAATGAATAATACATTTATTACTGTATTTATTCATCTTCGTTAATGTTAGTTAATGAAAATACAGTTATTCATTGTTAGTTCATGGTAATTCACAGTGCATTAACTAATGTTAACAAGCACAACTTTTGATTTAAATAATGCATTAGTAAATGTTGAAATTAACATGGACTAAGACTTATAAATGCTGTAGAAGGATTGTTCTTGCTTAGTTCATGTTAACGAAAGTAGTTAACTAACATTAACTAATGGAACCTTATTCTAAAGTGTTACCAAAAAAAACATTGGATGTATCCACAACCCTAGGATGTTTTGACAGTATCAAATCAATTGAAATTTGGTTCTATTTAGTTCATTAAACACTTGCATCAAGTATGGCGTACTAGTTAAATATCTCCCGATTACAACGACGAAGAGTTCAGGTCGTGCTGTAAACAACCGGTTTACTGTCCTCTACGAGCGTGGCGATTCTCACCCACTCGCTCGCTCTCTGCAGTGCATTCGTTATCCAGTAACATCAACACTAGTGGAGGGGGCTGGACGTCTAATGGAGTGCCAGCGCTAATGAGATGAATCTATCCATTATAGTGCTTTAACGAGAGTAAATCTGCATGGCTGGTAATTAGTCCACGCCCCTGCATTAGCTCCACTCCTCAGAGGAGCGACTCTGTCTTGTGTTGCCAGAGGACATCAGAGCGGCTGAATGCATTATGCTCCAGATGCTGCAAATTTTCATCATTTAGATGTGTTTCCATCAGGGAGCGGATTGATCAGGCACGGTCACGGCGGATAAGAGCACGGCATAATGACAGGCCGGGAAGGAAAACTGCTGGCGTTGTTCAAAAAGAAACCCCATTAGGCAGCTCCCAGTTGCTAAGCAGACATGTACAGTACAACTATTTAGAGCAGCTGCGAAGCGATTGTAAGGCATTGTAAGACTCGAGACAACATGATTCAGCCAGGTGCTAATTGCACTGTGTAACTGAGAAGAAAACTGCATGCTTCCCAATGAGTTGAACTAATATTAGTGTTCTCATACTACAAAAGTCTTATTTTTGGTGCTTTTATTTAAGAGATTAGAATGAGTAATAAAAGTGTTGCAGAACTTATATTGTCTGCATGAGCACCTCAGATCTCATATATTACAGTGTCCCGTTTTTAGTCTTTTGGCATTTATATTTATAATAATAACAACAGTAATATCAGGAGATGTTGCAAGCCAGATAAGAACTCAAACTTCAAGAGCACCCCTCCTTTCTAAACCACTTCTATGGTAACATATTAAACCGTTAAATGACTGTAAAATGCTAGATTTACAGGTTTTCACAAAAGTTTCACAAATTATAAACTTTACATTTCAGCCTTTAAACTAGTTTTAAGAAAAGCATCAAAAGTATCAATTACATTAATTAACTATTATTATCAATCAAGTATGATATTAATCTAATAACATATCTTAGTGTCTTAAATGTTTCGATTTTTTATAACGCATTAGCATTAGCTTATTGTCGATCCTGCGTAATTCGTAAAAATATGGATCGATTTTCCAATTGGTCTGAACAAAATCAGCAGAAAGGCTTACTGAAAATGCAAATGCATTTTTACATTTAAAGGGCAGTAGAGAAAATAATAAGAGGAGAAAGATCAGGGAATGTTGCGAGCCAGATTTGAACTCAAATTATCTGCACAAGCACTTCCGTTAAGCCATGGCTCCAACATTCTATAACGTCCTATTTTTAGCATTTCGCCATTTTCATTTAAATGAGAATCGTAATAGGAACAAGATCTGGGAATGCTGTGAGCCAGATTAGAACTCAAATTGTCTGAATGAGCACCTCAGCTTTCTATAAAGCCATGACTCAGACTTACTAGAGTGTCCTGTTTTTAGTCTTTTAATTTTATTTAGAGGAGTCTCGAGAGAGTAATAAGAGAGCAAGAGGCAAGATCAGGGAATGTCGCGAGCCAGATTCAAATCAAATTGAGACTACAATGTCCTACAACTTCTTACAGAAGGTTGGATTCAAACCCATGTCGTCTGAATGAGCACCACAGCACTACTATATCTGAAAAGCTCTTCTTCAACCTCAGCAGAACAATAAAACATTTTAATTTCCTCCATTTCAGCAGCCGGACTCCGGAGTGTCAATATTCGGTGTATGGTGAATACAGCTCATCTAAGCCTTTCTCAAACGACGTCCTTGCACGAAAGTAAAAAGTGTTCTGAAATGAGCAGATTAGATTAGCGCTTGGACGCTTTGATCTAAAACTCGCTGGCTAGCTTTGATCTGCACAAGCAGCTCTTCACCATGACCAGAACACAATACGAACCCATTTCACTTCCATTTGCATCAATTCTCTGAGCATATACGACGACGAGAAGCTCTGCTCACCGTCACTTGCTGCCATTTATCCCTAATCAGAGTCACTTCAAGTCATGAACGGCGGCAGTGACCATCAAGTGCCTGGAGATCAGAGCAAGAGCGGCAGACTTCAAATGGAGACAATATTTACAAAGAACAACATATCCGGAAACACGTGATGCCTGAAATGTACAATTATTAAGCGGCTTACAGACCCAGAAGGTCAAAACCCACATAAAAAAAAAATAGTTGAACCATCATTATGCAGGTGATTGTCATATGAAATCCACCAGCCTTGAGTCATGTGGTCATAAATAAGGATTTTAAAATGCTAAACAAGAAAAAAAATGCATATTTTAATTATTCTGTTAACCTCAATGTTTATGTCAAATTATGAGATCAAAGCAACTTGAAAAGAGGAAATAACCCGAGGTTTCGGTTCTGAGGTTTTAATGAAGGCAGTGATTTGAAGCGAGCTTCTCTCAGAATGCAGGACCTCCAGGTATTCACCTCCCACATTCAAAGGTCAGGAAAAGCGCAATGGCAGAAATAACGATGTGAGTGCAGTTAACGACTGCAGAGCGTGGTCTGAGGCGAGAGGAAATCATTAAGTGTACCTGGGGGAAGGTTGGGTCTCTTCCTCTTTTTGCTGTTTTCTGTTCCGTTTTCCAGAGGACAGTCAGAGCCCAGAGGACCATTGGAGCTGTTGAACTGCAGGGGTTCGTTGTTTGTGGCAGGGTCAAAGGACAGCGGATTCAGACCTGCAGAAGGAAAGAACAGATCAATTGGTGAAGTCTGTATGTCCTGTGACCATAGTCTCAAGAGTTCATATAGAAAACTATTTAGTCAAGAAAAATCTGCCTGACAGATGTGGAATATGATCAACCCCATTTTTTTTGTTTGTTGGTGATTTAGCTGTGGGAAGATATGGGAGCACTTTACTTAAATGTAAAATGTAATGTTATATATGTTTAAAACTCAAAGTTGTAATCAAAGTTGGTCGCTCATCTATATCTGGAGTCACCAACCCGTCGATCTTGGAAGCATTTTAAGTCGATCGCGAAGATTTTTCAAAATCTGATAAAAAAAAGGTGCGAGCCTCCGGTGCGAGTTGGGAGGTGCGAGCCTCCGCTGACTGCGCGCGCACCTCCCGAAACAGACGAGACATTTATGCTTGACGCAACTCTTTTAGACTGAAACCCAGACCATACAACTGATTTAGACGCGGGGCCGGTGTATCCATCTGCTCGGGCATGATTGTTTTAGGCTGTAATTGATTGATTATTGAGGTAATAGGGATGGCACGGTTCGCTGAAAAAAAAAAAAAAAAAAAACGTTTCTGTTGATGCGCATTCTGGTTTTTCCAAAAATTACAAAAACATGAGAGAAAAAAAAAAAACCCTGGACAATTAATTCACTCTTGTTCAACGCGAATGCTGTATATGAGCAGTAATTTATTCTTAAAGTGAATAAATTGTAATGAAAAATAAATAAAATTAAATAGCTAAAGTAAATCGTAAGTGGAAGTGCATTTGTCGATTCTGTCATGTTTAGGGGAATAGGGCATTATTAATATCCCATGTAAGGTGGGATGTGCTAGAAATGGGTAAACCACTATCAGTGAGTCTGCCCATGGGGTGTCCCACATTGTCCCTCAGAAACATACCCCTTGTCCCCCCTTGGGCTTATTAGTAGGTGGTCACCCTAGTCAGAAAGCATGTGATTAACTCGTTATTTTGGTCTACTGATGGCTCTAGTTGAATTTTTTTTAAATTTTTTATAAAAGCCATATTTAATTTTGGGAAAATGTTGAATGTATATATTCGTTCATCAATTTAAATAATTAAAAAATATATATATATTTATTTTATGTGTCCTTCTTAATTAAAAAATAATAATAATAAAAACTTTACTTTCACTGTAGAAATTTACAGTGTCTATTTGTTATATTGGTTGTGTAAAAATGGGTCTTTAAATCATGGGGCCTGTCATTGCATTTACTGTAAAGAAGGAGGTGCCTCACATATTTAAGAGCCCTTGGCTACAAAAATGTAAAAAAAACCTTGTTCTACGGCATCTTAGATGTTTACTAGTTACTACAAAGCCTCATGCACACTACAAAATCCTCTTGCATATATCTTTAGCCGAGTTCAGACTACAGGAGTTGTAAAATCCTAACCATTATGAAATCTGGTTGTAGCACACATGAGGAGAATCTCTGCAGATTTTCTTTATTAAATCTTAAACACGCACACACTACAAGATCTGAAAATCGTGGCGCATCACACACTACAAGATTTTATTAAGATCATCATCCCCGAGGGAAAAATCAGGGATAAATCATCTTATAATTACTAAATAAAAACCCTCCTTAAATGTGATCCTATTTAAGCAGCAGAGAAATTTACTCAGAATTGTTTTCCCCTTTCTTAAGAGCGCTCCTCGTGTTTTAATGTGCACTATTAGCTGTGTATGGTCAAGGAACAGTAAGAGCGCTAACCAAAACAGTGACTAAACGAAGCTAAAGTGAGTGAGAACTGATGAAAAGTTTCCTATGTTTCTGTCTGGCCTGCTAGAGAATGATTCATGAAGTGAGGACAGAAATGGCCCTTTAAGACTAATTTAATGGTGCAGCTTCATTTCAATGACGGCATATTTCTGCTCTGACAGCCACAAAGACAGGATTATACACACACACACACACACACACACACACACTCATTCTTTATTAACCCCTCTGTGAATCCCATTACAGAAATCGACTGCAGGTTCTGATGCTAAATTAGGAAATGTTCTTGCGACAGCAATCAATACCTAAGGACTCCCTCTATTTGCATTCTAGACATGATGAGAAAGACAACAAAAAAGAAAACTACACACCAAGATAATAAAATCGACAAGATTGCAAATATCCTAAAGATGTATGATTTAAATCAATTGCATTATCAGCTTTTCCCAGCTATTACATGGCAGATACAGATTAAGCATTCAACAATATGATATAATAAATAGATTATAATGAAAGCAAACATTTTCAGTTCTTTAAATGTAGTTTTTTAGTGTCCATCTTACAAAGTAAGTTCTTAAAAGTTTCTAGTATGTTGGTAACTTCAGCAGCGTGCATTACGTGCTGTGTGGAATACAGAGTGATGTCTGAGATATGCATGCTGGGCTGGTTTCATGAAATATTCATAAAGCCTCTCGGTTTACATAGTTTTGCTCTGCATTATTTGCCTGAAGGATACAGAAGTGTGGGGCTGGGGGGCTGTCACTGCATATCCCAAATGAGGAGAGAGATACAGAGAGAGAGACAGAAAAACAGACGTCTGAGTTCAGAGAGCATGGTTCAAAACGCGTAGCGCCATGATCTGCCACATCTGCCCTCTGCAGCGCACAACCTCTCCAACATCACACTGCTTATGTGCACGAGATACCAAACAGGATCTGATCGGAGGAGGAGGCAAAGTGGGAAAAAAGCACAAAAGTAAAGTTGGATATGAAATCTGTGACGGAAAAGCAGCGCTGCAGAATGAAAGAACGAGAAGAGACAGAAAAAAGTATGTGTGGCTGTAAACTAATTTAAACAGTGCCGAACAGCCCATCAAGCTCTCTCTCGCTCCGGCTGATGCTGCATGTGTGACTGAAGGAGCGAGAAGTCCTTGGCATCTAACAAGCTGTCAATGAAATAAGATGAAGATGTTCTGTAATGATTTATTCAGTCCAGATCAGGCCTGTCAGTGACATCAGCTGCTAATACTGAATATGACATTTTGGTGATGATTTCATTCACAGATTTAGGGAGTTAGATTCAGTAACTCGGATCGGTTTACTCTTGTTTCTTTTGTTTCAGACATTGATTTGCATCATCACTCATACAGTAGGTGTTCACAGATCGATTAAAAAAAAATATCTGAAAGAAAAAAAAGATTTAAAGTCACCATGAACACTTAGGAGTCACAAAACAAAATAATTGTAGAAAAAGTATAATTTACCACTGTTCAAAAGACTCAACAAGGATGCATTGATCAAAAGTGAAAAGAAAGTGACAGAAAATACACTTACTGTATAATATTTAAAATATTTCTATTTCAAATAAATGCTTTATGTTCAAAACCAATAACAGTTTACCCAAAAACTTTCAACTTTAGAAAATCATAAATTTTTAGCAGCAAATCATCATATTAGAATGATTTCTGAGAGATCATGTGACACTGAAGACTGAAGGAATGATGCTGAATATTCAGCATCGAAACAGGAACATAGTACAACACGAAACAGTTATTTTAAATCTAAATAATGTTTTTGAAAAACATGACACTTCTTCAGCAGTTATAATTATAATAATTATGCATTGTAAATAACCCCCGACAGCTCTCCAGGCGCATAAAGCATATATATCTCTTATAAAGGTTTCTTCTTTCCGTGTTGGACTTTTTTTTTTTTTGTACGCACCAAGAGGAAATTACCATCCATGACAGAGCGGGCGCATTAACACTAACAGTGCGGGCAAGGGATATATATATTCTGGAAAAAGCAGGGAAAAGTCAATAAATGAAAGAACATCCAGTTCTGCTGAGTAAGAGTGAAAGGTAGGTGAAGCTAAATTCAGTCTGAAGATCTGAATACCTGATCGCAAGCAGCATCCCAAAAGAGACAGAAAATAAAAGTGATTAGGAGAGGCAGACAAAAAAGGCATTAGGTTTCTTTCTGGCTCTGACACTGTTCTCTTGCTGCTGATGGAAATGCTTCAATAGAGCTGCTGATGAGATTTAAATGAGTATTACTGTTCCTGCTCGTGAAGGCCACAGAGGAGAAAGACGGATGCAGATCACAGTCAGCAGCAGGAGAACTTGCACAACACTCTCTTATCTCTGAAAGAGAGGGAGAGAGAGATGAAGTGGAAGATGAGGAGCGATAGATGTGACTTTCTAGCACGCAGAATCTGGAGTGATTCTGAGTTGGGGACTCGCAGGCAGCCGGCGGTCTCTGACACCGAACGAGACTCATGCATTCATGGATGTGTAGATGCAACTGATCTGATGAATGTTTCTCTATCTGTAACCCAACACAAGTGATGCGCTAATGTGTTTACAGAGGAATTTTAAAAGTCTCACATCAGGTGTGGTGTGATGAAACGGCTCATTCTTCGCTTCTCAATCACATTACCATTAAAATGTACCACTGTGATTTAAACACAATGTGTTCCCGCCTCCCCATCGGGGCTCCGGGTCTTGGTTTGGGAGAGGACCGGTGTGTGCTTATAAACAAGACAAGACAAACTGTTTGAGGGAGGAAAATTATCACCTCTGTGCTCTTCTACCCACAATGCAACAGGGAAATGTGGCTGTGTAAAGAGGAGAACGTTTCCTTCTTTAATCCGTTTACGGTCTCCCTTAAGTTCACACAAAGACTCAGAGCGCATCAGGGACCAAAACCTCTGACTTGAGTGGATACATTAAATAAAGCAATTCTTTGTGTTTCCCCTCACGGGATGTTGCACGAGTTACTGTGAACTGTGTATTTCATCTTTATAACATCTTGTGGTAGGCTATCAGCGAAACTATCACAATGCCAAGTATTATTGATGTGTGTTTCCCATTGAGGAAGCTGAATGTTGTGCCTATTCAATTGTTTTATTAATTGTTTAAAATTTACTTGTATTATTATTAATATTTTCATCACCCATTAATTACGTAGACCCTCATCCTGACATGGTTTAGTGCATTTATCATAACGCAAAATGTTGCGATTTAATTACTAAAAGTATAGACTGTTGTAATGCATGTTTCAGAGTGAAAGGTAGCACTGCGTTCATTTACACACGAGCAGCTCAAGAGTCTGTGTTTTCAGCATCTCGGACCACAGTTAATGCAGAAAACAATCTCTGCATGTACATTTAAGTAAATGTAAGACCCTACGGTCTTCTAGACTTCATAATAACACTCTGGGACACAGGATGGCTTGTCCAGATCAAGTGCATCAATTCGGCACACACCATGTCCACTTCCCACCCTGTCTCTCCATCTGGCTGGACTTTCGCTGCTGAACTTCTTTTCAGGCATGAAAAACTTTTCAATCATTCTTGTAAACCAGATGCTTTTAAACTGAGAGCAGATGCTATATTTATACCAGCCTGTTTAATTAGGCTTGGTTTAGAGATCAATTCATTCTGAGGGTCTCCAGATATAGAGATGAAAGAAACAAACTGAGCAGATTTATTAAGAAAAAGTCTTTTAAACCTTCTAAGGGCTGGGGAGAACGACCACATGGGTAAGTCAGCACTTTATCCCCAGGTCCTCCATTTGTAAATAGATGGATGAGCTGCTAAAGCGGTGTTTAACATCTGGTCAGAAACCCACTTCTCCTCTTATGAGAAAATATTAAGGAAGAATATCACTCCCATGATGCCCGTGAAAACAAACAACAGCAGGCTGGAGGCAGAAGGGGATTTGGAGGTTGAACACAAAAGGACAGCCGGCGTAATATATACGGGTGCGAACGACTACAAGAGCTGCTGAAAGAAATCAGATACGGATTCCAAAACACAGGATGCATGACATGAAATAAGACAAATAACTAATTTCCAAGATACAACAAACAAGATGACAGACTAAACATCCCTCAAAATGATTCTGTACTCTACAGGAAATGTAAATTAAACTTAATTGCCCTCATGAAAATGAGTCCAGATGAGGAAGGTTTTCTCGCCGCAAGAAAACAAACAAAAGGCAAATTAAGTCAATCTCATTTCCTCTGGAACATCACATGTCCAGTCTCTCATGTCAGCCCATCTTTCTCTCCGTGCTTCATTGATCCCATCCACACTGAGCTGAAGTTGACAGTCGCCTCAGCTGTGAAGCATTTGAGTCGCTTAACACCAGCCAATGGGCGACACCGCAGTATTCACAGCTGGAATAAATGAGAATCAATAATAGTAATGACAACACCAGCAGGGCTGACTGAGGTCTCATCCCTCAAGCGAAAGACTGCATTAGTAAAGCAGCGGAATTTGTCTTGTCGTGCACTCTTAGGCTTTTCAACACAACGGATGCCAGAAGTTCTGTTCTATCGCATGAATGAACACAAATCACACTCCTACAGTCTTGGATTTAGCACCTCCTGGTGTGGCGAGCTGTGTTTTGAGCACAACACATGCCAAAGATGCTGGCAAATTAGTTGGATCAATGCAGCAGTGCAGATAATAACATCTCTGGTGTTCTGGTGATGAAACTGATTGGCGATGACAGTCGGTGTAGTGTGGTCTGTGCATGCTGCTGTGTACACATCAGGGGTTGGAGAGAAGCTGCATATTCTCAAGCTCACCGTATCAAAGGCAAAGTCGGCAGGACCAGTCTCTCTTTTGGGATGCTGCCTGAGGGATGCCTGCAGGAACTGAGAAAGGTCTCAGAGAACCTGTACTATGGAATCATGCCATTCAGGTCTTTTAAGTGCTGAGGAGGTAAACCAAAGTCTCAAGGTGAGAGTTTCGCTACAGATCCCAGGGTAAGAATGGAGACAGCATGCCGGACCAAACTTATGAATGATGAAAGCAAGGTGAAGTTTATTCTCTGCCTGAGAGGATGAGTTTCTGGCTTTCTGTATATCGCATACAAAAATAGCAACAATTTCTCTAACTGGCAAGTTGTAATCTGTTAAGAGAATTCATTGAATCTGTGTTTAATCATTTCACAACCATCTTTACAAATGAGAATGAAATGGTATGTATATGTACACACACACACAACCTGTAAGAGGTTAAGATAAATTAGGTTTAAATCCCAGGGATTGAGCCATGAACCTTGAGCAAGCACCTAATCAAAGGTTAAGCCTGAAGAACTATACACCACTTCTTTAAATAAGAACAACAAATTAGCAGATTAGTAAGTAATTGGTCTTCATGAACTCTCTCTCGTTAAACTAAGTGAACAGTGGGGAAGCTTGTTTAGATACTTGCATCACAACCTCCTAAAACCTTCTGGCAATTTATTAAACTGCCTCCTCCAAAACAGCACCTCCTGTGTGGAACGAGTAATTCAGGCTCTCAGTTCCCAAAGGTCTGAGACGACATTGAACTTCCGTTAAACTGAGCGAGAAGTCTAGTGCTACAGAAGGCCAGAAGCCTTTCGAGACCGCTCTACAGCCGAGTGCTAAAGCTTGCAGGAGAAACACATGTAGCTCCTTACTGGAAACAGAGCTGTTAAAGATCCTCAAAGTTTCCGAGTCCTGCTTTCACTCAACTGCAGCTGCTTTCAATGTTCTAATGTGGTGTTCCTTCACAGCCATCTTCCTTTTTACAAAACAGATGTTATTAATACCAGCTGAGGCAATGCCTCATAAATGATTTATTCAAAAGCAGAAATGCTTGCATCAAGTCCATTCAAACAGCAGAGTCCAGGGAATGGAAGAGCCTCTTCCTGCTGGTCTGCAGGGCACAGGCCGAGCCATTAATCTTCTGAAAGCTTATAAAAACAACTTAAGTGAGAGATCAGACCCTGTCTGTCTCCCTGAGAGAAAGAGAGGGGGGAAAATGTATGTCGCAGAGCATCAAAGTCACTGACCTGACAAATTCATCTGGACTTTTCCTGCTTTTTTTATTTCTCTCTGACAAGGCAAAAATGGGATAACATCCCACTAAGGCACCCGAATTCTGCACTGAAGGGATTCAATGTCAAAATTTAATAATGCTACACACTGACCTTAGACTTCCATCTTTACATATTTTCAGTTTACTTTTTTCAAGTAACAAGTAAAGCAATGCATTACTTTTTTTAATTTGTGGGAAAGTTTCCAAGTTCCTTTTTCAGATAAGCAAAGCCAGTTATGTGTTTTCTCATGTATTGACTGACAGCTCTCCTGTCCTCATGTTGAGAGAGATCAGGAGTGAGTTCAGATGCATTGTGTGCACTGTGTGAACATGACACTACTGTAGATCTAGACTAACATGCATTTACTCATCTCACAAAAAAACAGATTCAGTATTCCTCAAAATGAATACTTTGGAATATGGAATATGAAGCAAACCTGCAACAATTACATGTCAACACAAAAAATAACTATTGTGTTTGTTGATGACCTTCAGTGATCCAAATCAACCATAATAATAAGCAAAAGTGACTAGATAAACAACTTTTTTTGGGGGTTATTGAGAAGAAAGTGTTCAACTTTCTTCTCTTGCATCATATTTTTCATGCAATCCTGAATGTTTGTTTGAGTTTGTACATTTCCTTCAGCTTGAGGATTATTCATTTCAATGTTGGCGTGAAAGGGCTTTTACATTTGCCAAAAACTGAACATGTATTTTAAAAACAAACAAGCAACCCTAATGACAAGTAAGTAATGCAAAGGTAACATAACACATTACTTTCCATAAAAAAAAAAAAAAAGTATTTTTTATTACTTTTTTTAGGTGATATCGCAATATCGTAATGCATTATTTTTTAAAAGTCATTTTCCCCAACACTGTTTGGTTTTGAAAACTAAAGCCCTAGAAATATCTGTGTTGGCTCTCCAGCACCGCATCTGAGTCTTGGGAGTATGTACTTGAACAGCTGCCCTGGGGAAGAAGGCACTCAGTTGCAGTCCATACAGAGGTCACATTGTGCTGCTTAGCCAACAATGCACTAATATAATTGTACAAGGGTTACATTCTTGATGCACTGAAGCGGACAGATTCACACCGGGCAGCATCGTGCTGGCCAGCAGATGTTGTGAAATAAATAATGATGAGTAGGGAGGGCTGTAATTTCTCAAGGTCGATTGCCAGTTGGTCCTTGCCTCCCTATTGTTGCACTGAATGCGGACAGCTCAGAGAACCAGATCCAAAATTAGCTTTAAGCAAGCACTATTCCACTTATGCCCCTGAGAGTGGCGATGATAACTCGTCACAAGGTCTACAAGCGACACTCAGGAAGGTGCAGCGCTGGAATGTAGATCAGAGGTGTGCGACGAATAGGACGTGTGGCTATTCCTAGCCGAATATCTATCGTATTAACAAATATACACGCTGACTGCGTGGGATCGACTGCAATGTTGGCCGGATGAATAAAAAAAGGTGCCTGACTGACCCAGCTCACAGAAAGGTCGTCAATCGTGTGAGGAATTATTCTGCATCTATTAGAGCTGGATCAGTACCAGAAGTTTGGCTTTGGTACGATATCAGGCTCTGATACTGCAGCATCCTGACAAAATCAATACCTTAGGTTACAAACGAAAGGACAAACAGAAGAGAAGGACACAAAAAGGCCCTAACCCTTGTGCCTTGCTCAAAACAATCAAAGGTATCACAACCTTTCAAAACCAAACTTAAAACATGATAAATAAAACGGAACATGAAACTCAAAATGCAAAACAAACCAAAACCAATAACATAAGTCAAATATAAAGTTATATACTACGTTAATTCCATTAGAAATTTATATTATTTGTTTCTTTACACATTTGACCGTTGAGCTCATGGCTTGTGTCTTTTGAAGCAACTCATGCATGATACTATATTGCAGCGCTCAAGTTAAAAGTTCAGCTTTAAACAAAACATTGCCATACATTATAATACTTTTCAATGCAGAAAAAAAAACATTACAATCCCAAAGCAAAATCATACAGTATTAACATCCTGCTACTATTCCACAACAAAATCCTGTATGCATTTGTTCCGCAGGTATTCTGTGGTTTATATGAAGTGACAAATGAATTTCTAATCGGGTTTGCACACTACAAAGCTAAACTGCACCATATCTCTGCACACAAGTTCAGGATTAGTTTAGAGTTTAGAGTTTATATATTCCTGGAAAATGGTGATACTGTGGCAATTTACTTCTGGTAGTGCAATATATTAGTACAGTAGATATGCAGAAACCTAAAAAAGTAAGCTTAAATCCAAATATCCCACACATATGAAACTATGTTGAATCAGATGGCCAGTTTCTAATGCAGTGGTTGCTAGATTTTCCTTTGCCTTTGACCTCTGAGGGTGAAAACAGTTCCCTCATAGAAGTGTGAATCACGGCCGAGATGTGAACACATCAATTAAAGATGCTGGAGGCATGCACGGCGTGTAAACATTGATGTAAACGTGCTTTTAGCAGAGCGTGTCCAGCACAGCAGTCCCTTTATTGGCGAAGCTCAAAGGGCGCTCTCATCAATGGCGTACAGTGTGTGTTTCCTACACCTGGCCCTGGAGCACACATGAAAGACTGCTCCGGCGGGTGGAGGGACGGCTTTAAAAACTTGCATGAACACACAAATAAACACAAACTTGGGCTAGCAGCACAGATGGATCTCTATGTGTGGATGCACAGAGGAGCCCATAGAGGCTGAAATACTGACGTCAGACTGCTAATCTGCTCCAGTTAATTACATTCCCAAAAGTTTCAGCGCTCATTACGGGTCAAGCACAACTTCTCTGTCTGATGACAGCCCAACGCACTGCGGCTTTTTGTTGGCACGGTGTACAGCTTCTTAACAAGCGTTTAGACATTAGACCCTGAATAACCATCTGTGCTCTGCTGAACTTCAAACAAACAAACCAAAAACACACCACTGTATGATGCACCTTCTTCTCATGAGACACAGCATGACAAGTGTCCAGTGTCAAGATGGCACATTTCAATACGGTCAATACTGCAACGTTGCACAAAGTGGAAATCACTTACAATGAGAACATATTTAATAGGTAATTAGACTGGCAAAACAGAGTATTTTGCAATAATGATCATTACTCCTATGTATTACAAAACTACAGTGATATGAAGTTTTGGATCAACAAGATTTCGTTGTATGCATCAATACATTTCCACAACATGATAAAACAATAGCGCAGTGTTTTAATCACTTTTCCAGGGTGCTGAACCGCACTGGTTGCTGTGTGAGCTGTTGTTTTTCTCAACGCCGGTCTAATAGCAGAGCTTGAGCGTCTCAGCTGGAAGACTCGTCATCTTTAGATTTTAAAACCCAGCGGGTGTCTGCAGGGGGTCTGGAGCGAAACCATCCACCATCAGACTCACAGCACACAGACTGGACCGTAGTATTAGCAGTTTCCCCTCCTGAACACACACTCGCGCTCAGGAGAACAGGATGTTCACAAGAGGAAAGAGAAACACAGAGACAGAGAGATTGCTTGCGTCATGAACAAATACAGAGATACACAACTGGTCAAAGGTTTGGAAGTCTCCTATGCTCACCGATGATACGTTTATAGATTAAGTAAAAACAATCATATTGTGAAATAATGGTTTTCTATTTGAATATTTTAAAATGTAGGCATGGGAAAGATTTTAAATTAAATCTAATTAAAGATACAGTAAAACAGTGATACCGTTAGCTATTTCTACAATAGAAGAATATAATGCTTAGTGTGCAAACCCTGATAACCTACCATTAAAAGTTTTGGGAAAGTACAATTATATATATATATATATATATATATATATATATATATATATATATATATATATTTTTTTTTTTTTTTTTAAATGTTATTCAGCAGGGCACTTTAAATTGATAATATTAACTTAATAAAAAAATGTACATATTGTAATATTAATACGTTTTTTCTTTATTCTGTATTTTTTCATTAAAAAACATCATTATTAAAAAATTAAGCATCAATAATAACTGACAATAACTGAGAATATTACAATGATTTCTGAAGATCATGTGACACTGAACACTGAACCCTTATGAAACAAAAATATATTGCAGTATATTGGAAAATATCATGTAATATATTAGGCATATATTCTTATATATATTTATTTTTTCCAATATATTGCAATATATTGAAAGCGGCAATCATTTGTATATTTTGCAATATATTATATAATATATGTATCATCAATATATTATTAAATGTATTCAAATATATAAAATATTAGAAAATAAAAAGGGAAAATAATATATTACAATATATCACAATATATTTTAAGAAATATATTGGTAAATATATTTTCCTTTCATAAGGGAAGTAACAATGCTGAAAATTCATCTGCGCATCACAGAAATAAATGACATTTTCAAATTAATTAAACTAGAAAACAGTTCACTTCAGTTGTAATAATAATCAACAATATCACTGTTTTGCCATATTTAATATTTCAAAAACATAAAAATCTTACTGAATGTAATTTTAAACATTAAATATAATACAATATAAAATAAATGAAATAGTTAAATATTATATAAAATCTAATAAATGCAGGCTTGTTCAGCATAAGACACTCTAAAACACAAAATAATAGTAGTATACCAGTAGTATTCAAATAATGGAAGAGCATTTTCAAATGCAGCAGGAATGGCGTCTAGGTAGATAGTTCACCAGATGTTGAGGTTTATGTGGCAAGAATGGCTGTTGAATTGGATGTGTGTTTGGTCATGTGACTGCACACACAGGTTCACCCCTGAGGCTGTGCCCAGAGCTCACATGTACCTGTCAAACACACCTGAGCCCACAGCGTGCAGCACGACCATGCAGAAACACCATTCAATTACACATCTTCATTTCAAACTGCACACAACTCACTTCCCTAAATCAGCCCCAAATGAAGGTCAATGGTATGCAGATCGCCAAAAGACAACTGCTCCAGTGGGCTCCAGTAAAAGTTAATGTATTCCCACCAGAAAATCTGACATTTGCTTACTAAAAAAATGGATAGTAGTCACACTGCACCGTTGAGCTAATCTTCAGACTATGCCAGACTAGTCACTGTAAGTTACTGTCTTTACTCCACAAAGGCAGCATGTGAGCCACATCTGAAGTGGCATATATACTGTATCATGAAAAACGGTTTTCACATCAGCTGCTGTATTAGACACACAAATGTGTTTTATGACTTCACCTTTTGCGGTCTTAAAGCTAGGCCTATAGTTCACCCCAAAATGTAAGTTTTTACTAGTAATTTACTCACCCTCAATCCATCCAAGATGGTGACTTTTTTCTTCAGTAAAACAGTAAAAGCATTGTATTTTTTTCCTGGAAAATGTGTTACATTGTGATTCATAAAATGCACAAGTCCATGCACAGCCATTATCAACTTATCACTTTTATTTTTTAACTTAACCTTTTTTAATTCCTGCCTTAAAAAGATACCTATTTTAGGTTACCTATACCAATCTTACCTGAGCAGCTCTTGCTGTGTGCCATTGTCTCAGCCTTTTCCCATCTAATGTAAAGCAATATAATATCTATGCATTTGAATTATTTTTAAATGTCATTTTGAGACAAATCTCCAAAAATATGTTGTCTGCGCACTTTTACTCACATTACCGCATGATTTTACAATTTCCACGAAGACAAACAGCAGATGATTGTGCTTTGCAATGTATCAATGCATTCCATACGCGAGAATAATATGTACCCCTTCTTGAGCTAATTCTACTGAAAATCACACTGTTCACAGGCATCTCCAGTCATGGTACTATAGCTAGTATATCATAAATATCATTTTTATAATTTTGGAGGGAAGAAGTTCTTCTTCAGTGCTTTCACAGTGCTACCTTACACTATTCTGAATGATGTCTGAAACTTTTTATTACGGGCACTTCTTGAGTTTATTACCTCCTTAAGATGAGTCTCTTAACCTGGAAGTGTAAAGCCTTTTAACATCCATGAAGAGAAGGAGGCTGAGGAGAGGTAAGGAGCTCCTGATGTCTGATGATCCACGGGGAGTTAAGGTGAGCTCGTGGGTCAGGATTACACTGACGTGAATGTGCGGCAAGAACAGGATGAGACAGCAAGACTGTGAGACTCCCTGAACAGACAGACAAGCATCTGCATTGGTCCAGGTAATGTGGAAAATCCTGAGCGTGCAATTCTCCCCCCATCGCCACTAACCGCGTTCTCTTCTTCCTGTACTGAAGAGGATTCAGAGACAGAGAGGCAGTGCGATTATACTTCACCTGACCTGCATACTGATGAACGCTGAGCCTGTGGATAGCATCGCCTAGCAATCACACAGAGAAGTATAAAGCTATGTGCTCGTATTTCTCTCTAGAAGTTAAAATGACAGCTAAAACCAATAATTCCCAATGCCCTAGTGCATTTCATGAAAACTCACTTCATTTGCCCACATCATGCTGTGCAACCAGCTGCGTCCTGTGGGCAGGGTTAAAAGACTACACATCCCATGCAACAATAATCAAATCAACCTATCATATCAGTGGCTAAGGAAAAATAAATCCTCGTCCCTTCTGTACAGTAGTTTCCCTCCGGCCTCCGGGGAAGCTGTGAAGGTTAATATATTCAAATATCCCCACTACTCATTTCTATTTCATTAAATACAACTAATGAATCTTTGGTTTGGGCCTAATCAGCTTTACTCTTTCACAGCGCCACATGTCAGAGAGACACAGCTAGCTAGACAAGAGGACCGAGTATGATCGGAGTTATGAAGGAGTTATAGAGAAATAACAAATCAACTGGATAGAAAACGATAAAACAAAACAGCAGAAGAGATGAAGACTTCATAGTGAGATTACACTGGGAAGAGATTGTGTTTTTCAGCTTCGTAATCACACTTTGGAAAAGAACCCAACATAAAGAACAGAGAAAGTCTTTCTGATAAAATGCTTTAAAGCACATAAGAATAAAACAACCAAGAAGAGAGTTTATTTATTTATTTATTATATTATTTTTCTAAAATATACAACCACAAGACTTCACTGATTATTAATTGCAGGAAATAAGGAAGAAAAGGGCAGAAAACGAATAGTGTTGAAGTTTTAAGTGAACGTGGGCTGTAGACTTTGTTTCTGTATACTAAGAACTGACAACTTCTGCAAAATCATCTGGTTATGGACCAAATATTAAATCATTACTCACATAATTATGTGTTTTTAAGGAAACACTCATAATAAAATATAATAATAGTAATATAATAAATATACACATATTACAGTAGCTATGTTTTATGCACATTTTGAAGAACCACATCAGAAACAAGTGATGGAAGTGAAGCCAAAAATCTTTGGTTGGAAACCTAGCTATTAACTTCACTGATGTTACTTAGATTTATCATTTTAATAACTAACCGCAAAAGTAACAGATGTTGATGAGGATGTTGAAGAACAGAAAGAATGAAAACCAAGAAGAGGAACAATAATGAAGATGGAGTAAAAGATGAAAAAGGAACAAGATAAAAATGAGAAGAAAAAAATCTCAACGATGAAGCTGATGATGAAGGAGAACAAGATGAAAGAGGACAAGAATACAAGGAGGAAAAAAGATGCAAAAGCAGAAGAAGAAGAAAAAGGCAACAATGAAAAAGTATAATCTGTTTCATTAAAAGATTTTGGTATGATTTGATATTACAAGCTATGTTCTGATAACAGAACAGATTGAGATCCAATCAAGCTTTGATAATAACTATTGTATAGCGCTATCTCGTACTCTCTTATACCCGTGTGAAATGTTTATCGCTAATTCTAATTTGAAGCAATCTTCCCCCAATCCAGCACGAGAGAGTCAGCGCTGGAGCTTTATAAATACAGATGATTCTAATCAGAAAGTAAGCTCTGGAGCTTCACCCTCCACACACTGCAGAGAGAAACCACACCGACCGTCCTCTGACTGATCACAATCCTCCAGAGCAAAGAGAAACACACCTCCATAAACTGATATGACAAGCATGAAGGTTTCATTTCCACAGCCCACGCTGAGCACTTCTTATCTTGATAAAGGTTGCATATGTCCAAAGAGATACCAAAGCCCCAGAGAGTACGAGCTAACTCTGAAACATCATGAATGGAGAAAAACTGCAGTACCCTTCTCATATGTTTTTTATTAGGGATGCACCGAAATGAATTTTTTTTCATGCATTTAGCAGATAATTTCATCCAAAGCAACTTACAGTGGATTCAGGCTATACATTTTTGTATTAGTATGTCACCATTTATTATATATTTTGGTATATAACTATATATTTTCGGAAAGATTTATCTTATAGTATTATTTAAACAATTTTAACTGAAGTGTAAATGCATTCATGCCACATCTGAGCTGCATTTAACAATAAAAACACCTCAGACGCCGTTTCTGTGTTACTTTTAACATGATGCATAAGTGTAATAAAGCTAGAAAAAAACTGACACTCACTACCATCCAGAAATGAGAGGCATACTACAAACACCTTTAGAAATTATTTTTGTACTAAGTAGTTTTATATATCACATTGAAATTCAATTCAAAACCATTAGTGGATTGTAGTCAAATGGAGCAGGATGCTCCACATGGTGTTCTAGCTAAGGGGATGATGAAAAAGGATGGGAAATATGAAAGGGAGTAATGATTCTCAAAGCTTGTGCTCGGATATCCAGGAAATAAATAAAGACGAGAGCTAAAGTAGGACACTAAACCTCAAGAAAACACAACTCCAGCTCCACCAGGACCAGACTGAGAGATGAAGAGAAGAGAGGTCAGATGAGGCTGAAGCCACATGAAGACATTGGCCCACACCACAGCAATGCCATTATTTGCTTCTGACATATAATAACAATTTTCTACATCATGATTGTACATAGCTACAAATGACAAACACAACAGCGGAATACAGATGAACCTGATGAATCAGTCGGCCTCGAGAGAACTCTGTGGCACCTTCATGAATGGGAATGTCTGGTATTCCCAAATATTCATCGGTGAAGGTGAAGCTTGGCATATCTGCCAATTATCAGTTGCGAAGAAAATGAACAAAAGACCAAAACAAACATCTCATTCAGTGTTTTGCTTCTAATATTCCCTAAAGACCCATGGATCATGTTTTCATTCACTGAGCTGAGGTTTCTACTCGGTGGTAGACGATTGAATCATCACGCTAATATGACCCTAGGAACTAAACTAACAGAAACTTCCACAAGCAAAGCAGATGGTAAAGCAGAGCATTTAAAAGATGTTGAGTCAAAAGTATTAGACCTATGTAAGTCTTGTTTGAACCGAGCAGTTCCTGTTGAGTACAGTGCGCAAACAAATATCAAAAACGCGAGGTTTCATAAACAACACGCAAAAAACGTACTGCCAATAGAATGCAATTTAAAAAGACGCCTCTCACTGCAAAAAAATGTGTGATTCTGTGTAGGGGTGTAACGGTATGTGTATTTGTACCAGACCGTTTCGGTACAGGGCTTTCGGTATGGTGCACGTGTGTACCGAATGCAATATTTTGATTGCGGAACATATACATTTTCGTGTTTCCAAACGAACATTAGGCATCACGTGAGTGTGAACATCACTACAACTAGGAAAAAACGATTGTAATTCAAACGCAGCTCCCATCGGCATTTAAACAGACCTTTGCTCTTAATTCCGATCGGTCCAACGCAATAACGAAATCTGAGCAGGTCGAAAAACTGAAACTGTTGATGTCTACAAGATGAGATTGGTAATGCTGCACTGTACATAGTTTTTATATTTTATTATATGATATTGGTTTGAGACTGATTTTAATTTTAATTGAGACTGATTGTATTTTATTTAGTGGATAACTTTGCAGCTGTATTTTATTTCCTATTCTTTTTTTATTTTAGATATATTTTATTAAAAAGTATTTTAAAAAAGTGCCAACAAATTGTTAAAAAAAAGTTTAGAGTAATAAACAACCTGCAGTTTAATGTTTGCATTTCTTTCCCTTACTGTACTGAAAATGAACCGAACCGTGACTTTAAAACCGAGGTACGTACCGAAACGTGATTTTTGCGTACTGTTACACCCCTAATTCTGTGTGATTGGGGCCTAAAACTGCTTTTACACAATCTGTATTGCGGGTGACTTGACTTTCAAGTAATGGTACTGCTGCTGGCAAAAACGCAAGCCAGAACAGGGTCTGCTGTCCCAAATCATACTGTACTTTACAAAGTTATAGAGAACCGGTTCAGTCTATTCAGCCTGCTGGATTCTCAATTATCACAATTTAACAATACTTCCGTAAGATGTATTCATGAATAAGATGAATAAGATTCCTCATGAAGTTCGACAGAGAAATGCATGACTAATGAAGAGCGACAGTAACACTGGGCTGCATGATTACCATCGGACTGTGTTCAGATCTCCATTTCTGACGTTTCACTCATTTTTGCTTCATGAACTTAAGTGCAGATAATATAAATATATTAACATGTGGCACATATAATCTCTACCCCAGCAAACAAGCCTTTCAGACAGAGGAAACAATAAGGTCACACAGGCCATTAAGACCATAAATGATGGGGGCAATTAGTCTGGCTATGGATTACAATTGAGCAATTCTCTGAAATGAATCCAAGACAACAGTCCATAAGATCACACTAATAACATATAATGGTAGACCGGGCCCCTTCGGACATCACAATTGCATTAGTGCGAAACAAACTCAGTTAAAGTATCATTGTACCAACAGCACTGATGTAAGCCAATGTGTCATGTCCATCTCTTATGTCCACACAATAAAAAACAAGCTAATTGTTTAAAATAATTTGAGAAGTCTTTTGCAAAAATCATTCAAAAATCATTTAACTTCACTTTTAATTTATGTAACGCATGAGACAATATGAATGATTTGATTCACATAAACACATGCTAAAACTGCAATTCACATCATATTCATTATACAGCGTGAAACTATCAAAGGAAGTAATATCAAGACAACCGTTAGCTGAAAACACACTTCGCCCCAAAATCAAATGAAGGAATGAATCTAAATTCAAAATGGCTTACATTGTTAGGGCAAGAACTTCACCACATGTCTCCAAATCCTCTTATCACAGTGTGTGCTAACAGCTGGGCTGAGGTTTGCACATTTCTCTTCAGTAGGCAATGCTAGAAAGGTTAATCCCTGTTAAATTACAACAAATCCACCCACACAGTCCATGCTCCCATGAACAGACTGAAGCCCACATTCACAACTCCCAACACCCTAGAGTCAACTTGTACGACAAACATAGTCAACATATTCACTCAACAAGGTCTGCTCTATCAGATGCACTTATTTTATTGAATATGTGTGCAATTTTACATAATTATTCTATATCTCAGACTTACATTACCTTGTCAGATCAGGGGAGGAATTAATTAAAATGAGGCTCATAAAACAGGCTTTTTTTTCTGGACTTTTTTCTGCATTATTCCTTGATTGATTTATTTAAAATGTTTTTCATAGAAGTCTTTCTAACACTGTTAATTTCAACATTTACTAATGCATTAGTAAAATCAAAAGCTGTGCTAGTTAATGCACTGTGAAATACCATGAACAAACAATGGAAAACTATCAATAAATACTGTAACAAATGTATTGTTCATTGTTGGTTCATGTGAGTTCATTCATTAACTAATGATAACAAATGACACATTATTGTAAGGTGTTACCCAAGTCTCTTCTGTTCAACAATGCTGAGTTTATTTGCATATTTCCACCTGTGTAATATTAATCATCTCACAACAAATAATACTTCAGTTCTTATTCATGCACTGGTCACCTCACGTACTGTATCAATTATTTTAATGCTCTCCTTACTGGCCTTGCTTCTAAACTTCTCCCGAAACTCCAGTAAGTTCAGAACTCGGCAGCTCGTGTTCAAGGACTTCATCTATTGAGCACATTTCTCCAGTTCTCCATGTCTACGCCGGCTACAAGTAAAGTATCGCATTGATTTTTAAATTTTGCTTCTCACATTTAAGGCACTTCACAACCTCGCCCCTCCATTCTTAGCTGACCTTCTCCACATCTACACTCCTTCACACACTCTCAGATCCTCTTTCTCGATTTATCTTGCATCGCTGCGTATAAACTTAAGCACCCTGGGAGCAAGAACTTTTAGTTTTGCGGTCCTTTGCCTATGAACTCGCTCTGAAAATTCACAACAATGACAGTCTGCATACTTTTTAATCTAGTCTTAAAACTCTTTACACGGGCTCTTTTATGAGCTGTTCTCATTAAGCCTCTACCATATTTAATTTGCATGTATGGAGTTGTGCACCATCAAATACAATGCATTATCATTATTATTATTATTATGTTATTGATAATGCAATCCTTTTTCAGGATTCTTTGACGAATTGAATTTTTTTAAAGATTTTAAAACAAATCTTTTGTAACACAATTAATATATCTGTCACAATAATAAAGGAAATAAAAAAAGAAAAACAGAATTTTAAACAGTGCTGACAGCTAGTCTTACAGTTTTTTTTCTCTAATACGATGGTAAAAAAAAATTTTTGATTTAGCAGACAATCGCAGTGGGAAATAAACACCCAGCAAATGCATCAGTAAGTAAACGCAAATGAACATATGACATGCCTCATGGAACAGGATTACACTGATATTGTATCGTAACACCAGGCGGACATCCACCTTTGCAATAGATGCTCTATGAGGAAATAAATACTGCATTAAAATATAGTTTACAAAGGGCTTTTAATCGATTTCCCCAGTGCTGGTTCTGGGCCTCCTGGAACTCTAACTTTCTATTTCAGGAACAGAAATTCAAGCTTATCCTCAGCCTATGTCATGGAATATTATTAAACTCTGACTATAAAACACATCTATTTCAGGACTCCACCATTAGAGTCAATTACAAAACCAGAATTGAAATTGGCTGCCAATCTGCCTGGTAAAGGCCATTCAATTGACAACTGAAGAAGAACTGTTTCCAGTTGGGCCCAATTAGAATAAGCTTTTCTTTTGGTTTAAGAGCCAAAAGTGCAATGACCAGATTCAGACAAGATAACTCAATCTGAAGATAAAGCCAATGGACAAAAGTCTGCAAAGGACAAAAGAAGGAAACCGTAGCAGTTAGCGTCAAGTCCTGGTTTCCTGCTCCTCAGTAGTGACAATGAGGCTAAAATAGAATAATTAGCAATGACAAAAATTTTTTAAAAATAGAAGATGCCACAGAAAGTCCGTCAGGTTAACAGGAAATCAGTTTAATGAAATACCGCCAAGTCCTTCACCTTCAAGTCTCAATCCACAGTGACGCGTTTTCTGCATTCATAGTGGAGCGCTTTGGTTAAAGTCACGGAAGATTACAGCAAAAAGACAAATAAGTGTTGCAACAGGAACATTTTGAGTGAAAAGGTTTCATAAGCAAAGTTAGCAGCATCCAAAGTGTGAAGATTCATCAGCCAATCAGAAACAGTCTGTGATGTTTTATTTCTTTTTTCAGCATCATCTCATTTGAAGTCTGTTTCACACATACAGCATCAGCAGGGCATGAGCAGCGTAACTGTGATGACAGACGGGGAACACAACACTTTCACATTGACACAACACACCTGTGGCTCTATATAGAAAATAAAGTGATTTTTCAGTTACAGCATTGAGAAGTTCTTAGCAAATCTTGAGATGGCCATTGAGAAGTATTACAAACTTGATTGCTATGAAATGAAATTGGCATGAGGAGGATGATCACATTTAATGTAATGGTAATATTAATAAACTAAATGGAACAGCATCTATACCTCTAACCAATATAAATAGTTTAAATCAGCCTGGAATCAGATCTCCTGAATAAGAAGTGTTTGTGGTAAGTTAATGTTTCATAAAAGTCTTTCTTCTGAGGGAAAAACAAAGAGGGAGCAGTGTGAATGCAGCAACCAGTTAATACTCGCACTGAAATTATATACGAGAGCAATGATGAATCGTGGAATAATGCAAAAACACAGTGAGAAATGTCACAAACAAATCCAGATGAGGTAGAACTTGTCATTAACATAATGAATGTGAGTTTAGTTGTTTAGTTTCCGAGCAACATAACGACTCGTCTCATTAATATAGAATTCAACTGATGTCTTACATAACATGAAGCTGTTTTTGCTAACGGCCAGATACTGTATATCAGTCATCTGTTATAAACAAGCTGATCTTTTGGTTTGCAATCTTTCAAGTCCACATTAAAAAGAGAAAAATTATTACACAAATAAAACAACACCTACTGTACCTTTTCTTTTTTCGTTTTTACTGGAAGGTGCACAAATTTGTATTACACCACATTGACATGTATTATATTATTTATATTATATTAATATTTCTTGAACGTTTTTGCAAAAATAACTATATTGTGAAATATAGCATTACTGTATAAAGTCTGACTCATAACTTGATATAAGATTTTGGTCATACCTCCCACTCATACAAGAGGTTTTAAGGAGCATTTCGGGTTTTGTTATCACAATGAAAAGCACATGCAGTAGTTTGGCAACCGCTATGCAACACTAATGGCACTTGGCTCTTTTCTTCTCTCAGCAAAACAGAACTCCTTTACTTCTATAACATTCAGTAGACTGGACCTTGAATGAACAGTGGATCTAAATCCCTTTCTCAATCTGGCTTCACTGCTGTGAGCTAATGAAGGTCTGGCTTTGTGCCTATATGTGACAGATCGTGAAAGACCTTTTTAAGCATACCCAAGGGCTTTTTAAGCATCACACCCTGCGCTGACCAATAGATGCATGGTATATCCCTTAAATCTGACTGCGAGTCTTATACCTTTGGACAAAATGTCAACTTTTGCACATCAAAGGTGAAGCAAACATGTTTGTAGCCAAAAACTAGATTTTCCTGCAAGAGAAAAATGGCATTGCCACTGTGTTGAGTAGAGCCCGACCGATATATCGGCCGGCCGATATTATCGGCCGATATGAGCTAATTGCATTTAAATCGGCATCAGTGTTTATAACGGCCGATGAAACATGAGAAACAGTCTCATATTCTTCACTCATGTTATGAGTGTTGCATAGTTTGCCCACCAGAGGGCGGTCTGCAGCTCCAGAGTTGCAACAGCGCCAGAAATCCACAAAGAAGAAAGCGATCAGCCAAGCCACCCAGGTGAGTCTGTCGTTCGTCATGGGAAAAGATTGTAGATTTAGTTCATACACTGTATATAAAAACGGTGTAGTAGTTCTAGTTAACGGTCCTATCATTATCACTTCTAAATATTCTGTAACATCACTTACAGCCGCTAATGCATTGCTAAATTAGATTAGCCACAAAGCTAATACCATGTTTATCAGTGGAAGAGCGCAAACGTTAATAAGAGGTCGAACTATAAAGTTAGCGTTTAGTGCTTATTCTATTGCGGTGTGTTTCCCACATAATGACAGCGTAATGGGCCTTTCACACAGGACGCGGTATGCACAGCGCTTGGCCGCTGGGTTTAGCGTTGCCCTTCAGATACAACGCGATTTGCCCTGCTCTGCGCTATGGCGTAGGCGGAGTTTTAAAAACTTTTAGCGGGAGCTCTTTCATAGTCTGTTGTTCCTCTTTTCGGTCAGCAGCAAACATGTATCTGTCCCGTTGTAAGAAGCGAGCGATAGCGCTAGTCCTGCTGATGAGAATTAAGAGAGAAGCAAGGAAGAAGAGGCTACCCTCAGGCCCAGGGAACAATTTGGTGAATTCAGGCTGGTTACGTTACTCTAACGCTAATATAGCTTCCTTTTTAGCAGGCCCCTTAAATGCTTGCTATTAACTTGTTTGAAGGTGGTTCTTCTCAAAATTGACAGCGGTGTGTTCATGGCACTAACGTTAACCATTTTGATTCAGACTGCACAAAGAGAAGAGGAGAAGATATACGGGTCCGTTGTGAATGTGTCTGTGAGAGCAAATATAGTGTAGTTACAGTAACTACAGTAGGTGCGTCAGAAATGATTAAATCAGAGGGGACATGTAAATAAATGTGAGCTGAACAAGCGCTTTTTTCTTTTCTTTTTTTTACTTACATATTGTTTCAAAGCAGCTTTACAGACATAACAGGAAAATGTTGAAATAATATTGTTAAATATAAGGAGGTTAATACCTATTGCTTGACAAATAAAAATATATATATATATTTCTCATTTTTGCCTATGTAGGAGATCCCTGTTTATTATTATTATAATTCTAATGATGACATGAGTAATGATACATGGTGATATTATTAATACACATGCTTATTCTTTCTATGTCTCTCTTTCTGCCCTACAGATGGCTGAAAAAGGTGAATGATGTAGCAGCAAAAGTGTGGGACTACTTCTGCAAATACTTTAACTTTAACTTTAGTATTATAATTTATTTACAGTACACACACAGACTGTTAAAATCAGCTTCAACTGGAAGAAAGTAAAAGTGTTAAATGTTTA
This sequence comes from Carassius auratus, assembly GCF_003368295.1. Lineage (NCBI taxonomy): Eukaryota > Metazoa > Chordata > Actinopteri > Cypriniformes > Cyprinidae > Carassius > Carassius auratus. The sequence goes on along the minus strand of NC_039281.1, from coordinate 8,412,914 downwards.
AAATCAGACTGTTTTTTGATCGTTAAAAAATATATACTTTTGATGTGCAATTGTTTAGTGATTGAGACCGTAATCTAAGGCTTTTTTTTTACATAAATCCCTTCTGGAAAATGGTTTATACAGCCCACATACATAGAACAGGCAGATATTTTGCCATTGAATGTTATGTAAGTGCAGCTTATAGGAAATGGGTCTAATATCCAGTTTATTTTCAAAATCAAAATATCGGCTTATAAATCGGCTCTTTTCAAGTTAATATCGGCATCGGCATCGGCCCCCAAAAATCCATATCGGTCGGGCTCTAGTGTTGAGTGACTCTAAACAATACATCCATAAAAGCAAGCCAATCCTGCTCAAAACTAAAGCCTTCAATAACTAATCTGACTCAATAATTTATTTGATGCACAGCTGACTGTGATTAAAAAAAAAAGCACTAGAAAAAACATTTCTAGTTTACTACAACACAACAACTTGGGCGAAAAAAACACCTGGGTCACGGCACCAACAAACAACTGCACATACGTTGATCCAGGATAAAAGATAATGCAATTATTTTATTGCTAGACACATTTTTATTTCTATACTAGTCATCAGTCAGTAAACAATCAGTTGTCGAATTCCAATTCACTGGGACAAAATCTGAACAATCTGAATCTGATCCATTAACATGACAACCACAGGCTCCCCTGCCGACCCGCTATTAATTATCTGGCTTTACAAGATGATTAAGACACGGTATAAAAAGTGAACGGAAAACAACACTGCAACACTGCCATGCCTCGCCACTTTAATTACCCATCCAAAGTAAACAGAACAGGAAGACTAATGCACGTGGCATGGGTCAGCATCACTTGAGTACTGACATAGCTTGCTCGTTTCCTTCCTCATTCTTCTTTTTCTTCAGTTCGAGGAGTGGGCAGCTGTGCGTGCGGTGGGGGATGGACATCCAACCAAGAAACACACTCCTATCTACTGCTGTCTGTTTAGTAGCCACCTCCCATGGTTTCCAGGCTGATGAGAATGAAGGAAATATCTTCAGGGGCTTCGCCGCTCACCACTATTAAATTTTAATCCCTCAAAGTGAGCTAAAGCAAACATTTGACTGGAGGCAGAGAGATTGATGTGGGGCTGTCATTGCTTCAGCAGTTTATATTCACAAACAGTCTGCTTGCGCTTGAAGTCGCCCACACGTACACACAGAGAAACGCCTGAAGGTCATCTGCCTCCCCCCAAGATGCAGACTGGGAGATCAATTGTTCAGAGGTTATTTGTTGCATTCTGGTTACTGCAGGACAGCGAGCACATGATGACTTGTGAAAAATAAAATAAATAAATCAACAAATGATATTCTAGAGACTAGGTTATACTCGTATCAGTGTTTTCTGAAACACAATTTAGCATCGGCACTGCGCTGCTACTGAATCAACAGCGGCATGGTGTGAAGAACTGCAGTATGAAATGAATAAGGGAAGATATATATAAGGTCTGGGTAACATGAAATAACAACAAGTCAACACATACATGCAAAAACAAACCTTATTCACAAACTAATGACTTTAAAGATTATTCTTCAAAGTACACAACAACTTTTTCTTGCCGTAGTAATAGACAAATATGGCAATAACACCTGCTCATATGAGGCAGTTACTGTATAAATAGTGTGTGTTGCAAGGAAGAAGAGGCTAATAAAAATAACCATATTAAAAGAAAACAGAATAAAATTAGGTTAAATTTAGGTCCAATGGCATGTATTAAACCCTAAAATCTGTGGTTCTGAACACATAAAAGATAATGTAAACGAATTGATTGGTGTGAATAATCTCTGATTGGTCAATGACAAGGGACAGCTGTAAAGATGCCAAACCTACAAGCCATTTCTTTAAAGGGGTCATATGATGCTTTTTTAAAGTTCATTGTTTTGTATATTTGGGGGGACAGAATATGTTGACATGATTTAATGTTTAAAAACATTATTAGAAGAAGAAGATTCAAAATCTTCTAGTGACCAAGTACTTTTAATTGCAGCATAAGATGTTTTTAAGAAACATGGTTAGCAGATATTAGTATGACAATATAATAAGCGAGAGAATAAAACAGCAGCTTTTCTGGTAAATTTCTCCACACATAGATACATGGATAACAATATCAAGAAGCTCACAGGCATCTAGCGAGCAACAATTCCCGACTAGACAAAAAGAACTGAATTGATTGAGGCACTCAACTCCACAGGCAACTTGTTCAGCATCCACAAGACATCCCAGCCTACACAGCAGGTGAAAGGAAAAATGGATCAGTCAATGACACAGCTAATGACACCCCAGAGATATGAGCAATGCCAATCACATGGGAGCCTGAGAAAAAATTGTTTGACCTTACTTTCACCTCCAAGTCTTTCCATTTTAAACTGACTCTATTAAAAAATTTTCATTAAAGGAAAAACATTGCTTATTTATGTTAATGTCCCAATCCTAAAACACATAATTACTGTGTCCATTACTGACTAAATGTTACCCAACCATGATGGAAAATGGTCTCGGTGCAACAGATCCATGTAGTTAAGAACTAATCAGACCAAAGTGTAAAGACAGCACTCCCTGATTCACTTAGCCTTAAAGAAAATAAATAAATAAATAAATCTGCAAAAACTGGCTAAGTACTACCAGAAAAATCAGTCAAGATATGGATATGATAGGTACTGCTACACATGCATTCTGCTACATGAAATTCTGCTCTGTAAAAATGTGTGAAAACAAACAAGAGCTTCATTCAGATTGCTCTATATTGAAGTTTTAAACTAGTGTTTAAGATTCACACACACAGAAAAAACCTGACTAGCTAGATTCACTAAGCATTTCTCTATGTGATGTTTTCATCCGTCTTCTCACCCCTCACCAGCCTCAGGGGTGACATCAACCTCAGACATCTGTCAGTGTCAAAGAACAGCTCCGTAATTCAACCAACCCATGATAAATCTCTGCGTTTAGGCCAAACAACAAACACTGACTTCACAGGATTGGATTTTTAGGATTGAACTCACAAGTAAGTGTGACATGCTCATTTAATTGAGAGAACATAATATCTTAACGATGAGAATCTTGAAGCAATACTCATTTTTTGAGTATTTCCAGTTGAATTGGTTTGGGTTGACTACTATACATTCACAGGCAAAGATGCTTCAAAATAAGCAGAAACCAGGAAATATTGACTGGGTTGTGCTTCACCTTCCCATAGACTTTGTAAATCTGGCTATCTTGAAATAAAAGCTTCAAAGAAAGAAAGTAACAAAAATATTTATTAAGAATTCTAAAGTGCACTGGAACCAACATTACCTCAAGCTTTCTTCAGGGACAAAAGCATAAACACAGAAGCTGAATGTTTGTGGAACTCGTAAAGATGGTCTTGGGAGTCATTCTTTTTCTCTGACTTTTAATTACATAAGGAACAAACCCTATGGCCAAGGGCACAGAAAGTCTCACTGGGGAAGGTATTTTAGACACAGCTCCACATACAAGATGAATGTGTTGTGGATGCTGAGGATCAGCTGGTGGTACCGCGGTATTCCTGGAAGCCAGCCCAGGCCTGTCTTAATGCAGTGCCGCTTCACTGAACACGCTAACACTCACGGAGAAGAGGAACAGATTTTGCAGAGCATATGGGACCTCGCCGTGATTGAAATAAGCAGACCGTCGGAGATGCCTCTCTTACCTGTAGAAAACAATTAATCTACCTTTTCCCTTTATCTCAGTGACAATGACGCAGAACAAGGGGCAACAAGAGAGAAAGGAAGGGGCAAAGTGAAAGAGAGAGAGAGATGCGAGAGTTATAAAAATTGACTGAAGATGGTGTGCTGACGTGTTTCTGCTTTTAAGTCACATTACTGACCTTCCCCTAACCCTTCCTACTTTCCCTGGCTGAGTGTATGGAGGAGACTCACTGCTCTGCTGTGAACAAACACACAAATAACACCAAGAACAGGAGAAGAAAAGTACCTCCAGGAAATGGCATATCTCAGTACTCAATGTGAAATACATGAATCACCTCGTACAGCAGCGCATTTACAGACGCAAAATTAATCTAGATTCATACCAAACCAAGCTAATGCAATCAGCTAACACTACTGAATCAATATCAAATCAAAACTGTAGTTACTTATAGTAATTATACTCATAGTCAGAGGTGGGTAGAGTACCCAAAAACTGTACTCAAGTAAAAGTAAAAGTACTAAAAGTATCGGATAAAAAATCTACTCAAGTAGTTAGTTACTAGTTACTTTGGGTCATATTTACTGAGCCTATTTTTATTTAGATATATAGATAAAATGTATGTGATGTATGTGTGTGTGTGTATAAATATATATATTTCATCAGCCTTTACTCCAATTTATGCAATTTATTATAAAACCCTGTCTGTTTACTTAAGTAACAGATATAGTCATGCCATAACATTTTTAATACAACTGATTTTATATTAAATGTGAATTTAACATTGAAAGTTAATGTGATATAAAAATTGCTTCTAATCTTTCATTCAGAAAGAGAGCAAATAACATTTACATTATCAAAGATCATTTTCACTGACAGAACTTTTTCACTCGCGTGCATGTTGTATCTTCTGCTCAAACAGTGTTTAAAAAAGCATGTGCAGTCCTAAGTGTGCGTCTGAGAATCTAAACTGTTTCTATAGCAACCAGCGGTTACCACGGTAAAATAACAGGAATAACAAAGTGCAATAAATAGTAAAATTGTTTGTGCTACAAACCAATATGCTTAGAATTAAGACAACAGATTACATTTTAATGGTAAGAAACACCAGTCTGTGATATCAAGCAGCAAAATGAACTGTTTTGTACAGCTAAAAATAGCCGGAGGCGGATGACACCGGAAGCCAGACACATTACATTTACAAATGACTGCGTCTGCTCTAATGGGAAAAATAGTCTTTGGGATAACTTACTTCACCTCTAAAATAACTTTCTTTCCTGGCTGACATCACAAATATCACTTTTGTTTTGACTCCTTCCCAATCTTCATTGTCATATAGTCACCATTTTTCTTGACCAAACTGAAGAATCAAACACTCAGAAAAACATTGCAATAAAAAAGTTGAATAAAATATTTAATGCTAAGGAGCCATTCACACAGAATGGGTGTTGAATGTGTTTTTTTTTTTAAGCACAGTGCAGAAGAATCCCTTCTGCATGTTGCCATCAAATAAAACAGTTTCCATGCCAACGTGCTACTGTAAACATAGCAATGCTTGCTCCACCTCCAGGGTCTTTTAATTGGTCCACTGTTTTGGAACGGACATTGATGAGTTACACTGCATGTAAAAGTTACAATTCTTTTAACTTGACATGGTGTCTTAAAAAATGCAACACTCATGTGAAAGACACATGATGTGAGTGCAACGTTCATACGCGTCCATCTAACACGTTTACATAGAAAACCAATGGAAAAGTAGCACATTGAAATGGCAAAATGTGTTCTCTGTGAATGGCTCCTAAGATCTTCACTGATGTGTTCAACTCATGTATACACAAATGTAAAGAAATCCACACTTCTAATCAAATCAGAACACAGTTATGCCATTCGTGCCCTTTATGTTGACTAAGGTGAAATTCCATCTTCTAGCCAACAAGGCCCTTGAGGGCTAAGAAGTATGAGTGTGCTGTCCACTGTCAAAAGCTACTCACAATGTCAAAACAGCCGTGACGTTCTCCTTCCAAGCCCTGAAATATAAGGCAATAAAGCTGTGCACCACTATAAACCTGTACCCATCTGCTGATTTGTGGATCCAATTACTTTCTTTCTGTAATGGCTGTAATGTTCGGTGCCATGATGTTCAGTCAATCGTTGGCAGCTCCTTAGTTTCCTGCTCGTCACTGACCTCAGCGGTCACCGTTTCAGACTGTGCCCCAAGAAAAGCACCCATCATGTGTGTTCAACTCCTGGATGATGAGGTCAGTCATTTTGTCATTAGCTCAAGAACGCCATTGACATTCTACATTTATCAAAGAGGGGCTGCTTACACCTGCAGTGGATTCGTTTGAGTAATGTAACCCAGATGCATGCTGAATCCCCCTGTCAACACGGCCATGTGGGTACAGGGGCGCAGGGGAGCCAGCTGACAGGTGCTGACAGATGGATTATCTTTAGGGCCATTGGTGGTCCTGGCTTCTGCGAGAGGCGAACTGGCAGGCCAAAGTAAACCAATCACAGCCGCTGCGCATCTAAACAGCAGGTGTGTCCCCTCTAAAACACTGGTGCTGCCACCTTCTTCCTGCTGGAGTGAAGCTGCTGACTGTGAATAGCCACATACCACTGCAGCTCCATGAATATGAGAGCAAGCTGGCTGTTTTAAGTCTCGCCGAGGCATTTTAACACTGCGAGAATACTCAGAGCTGGAGTGCATTTTATTGCCAAAATGAAAATTCAATTAATTAAACTTCATGAAGAGGCAGATGTTCATAGAAAACAATGCCTCATTTTTAAATGATATTATACATCATATAAAGGTGAATGTTCTTTAGAGATGTTTTTGGTTACCCTGTACCCTCAAGAGGTTTTGTTACTATCAATAGAACTGCAAATACAGAACGAGGCCATGATATAAAAACAATCTGCGAATCTTGTTTTACGCAGTCTGAATAGAGTAACATTTAAAGTGTTTTAGTAGTTTGATAAAGGAACAGGGACGAATAATCCAGCTGAAGTTTTGTCAAATTAATTTTGAACCCATTCTTTGGGACACTACTAACTGAGTGACTACGGTCAAACCCTGGTTCACCTCTAAAGGTCTTATGAACTTTTCTGATAAAAAGACAAACAGACGCACAACATGCTTAGTATCAAACGGAAACAATTAAATTCCATTCAATTTCCCCTGTGAACAAACTAAAGAGCTTAACTCGCTAAATAAACAGAATGTGGTTTTGAAAGTCTGCAGATTTGCAGCACTGTGGAGCATGAAGGTTGAGAAAAGGTCAAAACACGTACAAAAGTTTAATGAGAGATCTCAAGCTGTAAGCCAAAGCTGAACTCCCTTACAAGCGTAGTGAGATTTACTGGGTCAACGCCACAGCATGCATTCCTACGGTAAAAATAGAGATAGCAATAAAGTAAGTGACAAAACCAGAGGTAAATCATCCCACCTTGTGATATGTTGTCTTTTAATGTGCAAAGCCAATCCTCGGGACAATCTTTTTGATTGAGCAATCTTGATTTAACTCCATGGAGGCTGGTTTGGTGGCAACACCAGACAAGTAACACATGGCTCCAGACTACGACCATTTTTTCTGCCGGTGCGACTAAATTTGTGAGCACAAATGTTTCCAGCACGTTAAAGCTCTAAAATGATCCAGTTTGAATGTTATTGTTATAATAACATTCAAAATATACTTTGTGGTAAACAAACACTTATGTAAAATGTAAAAAAATAAATCATAATTGTAACCAGTAGACAGCAGCAGAGGAGCACTTATTCGCTTATTAGTCATTCATTATATTTTGAAACTATAAAATCACTATAAAATATAAAATCATCAAGAAATCAGATTTTGTCAGAATTGTACACTTTTTTGTGTATGAGGTAAGAAAAGTCAAACTTTTCTTCAGTTTGCTAATAAATTACACATAATCACTGAAGTTAGTCAGTTCCGTATGCTAGAAAAATAATGGTACATTTAATAAGAGTGGAATATATACATTTTCTGTATATAAAAAAGTAGATTTTGCACCTGCTACTGTTTTGTATGCATCTTAACTCAAACTTAAGTGCTTTACTGTCAAATCTGTATAAAAATAAACCAGAAATGAACATGAAATATCATTAGTCACTGCACTTATTAATGCAAAACAATAGTAATCTTATGATTAAATTATCTTTATTTTAAATACCCCCACACACCACCCCCAGCGCTACCAAATCTGTAGGACTTAGTGGCTGGTGCTGGTGCCACTGCTCTCAAATGTTAGTCTGGAGCCCTGTAACAGTCTTTGACACCTGACCTCAAATCATACACTGAGCCGTTCATTCATTCTTCAAATTGTTGGTTGCAATTGAGCTTTCTTTAAAGTATTTTAGAGTCCCAATGAAAGGAGGTGTTCTTAGTGGTTTGTGAGTTTATGCAAAAATAGCAGCTGATGAGCTCCAACCCAAGACCACATTGAAAGTGGAAAATCACTGAGTCAGAACTGGAGTAAACTAGACTAACTGATCCAAGCTGAAAACAGGAAGAAGAAAAAAAACACTAAAAGGAAAATACACAGTTGTTCAGAGTTCAGTGAAACAAGGGCACGAGGTGAAGGAAGGTTCCAGTGAGAAGTGCATGAAAAGGAAAGTTCTTTACTTGAGGATGTGCATTATATGAGTTACCTAGTGACTCCGGCTTAAACGAAAAAGCAATTTCAGTGCAGATTTATAGTATTAGATGAAAAATAGTAGGAACATGTGATTTTTTCCATTATCTACAGTGAGCTAGCGGTTGCATCTTGGCACGTTCTCAGGGGCCCTAGCAAACACAGGCACACTTGAGAGATGTAGTATCCTGCATCTTCTGGACGATCCATCATGGTATATGCCCTGCTGCTTCCAATTGTTTTTCCTGGCAGCGCAGGCAAGGAAGAAGAAAAAAATGCAATAGTAACAACAAAAACTTGGGTTCGCTTTATCTCTCACACCGTTGTGTGTTACAGCAGCGATGTAAAATATTACTAGCGCCTCAGAAGAAGAGCTCACCATTTTGGCTCTGTCGTCTCAGCAGAGACCCTTAAGCCACCAATCTGCTCCATCACAAACTGGGAGGCAGACCGAGGCTTAGTGCTTCTCCAGTGGCTGTGTTCGGCCCTCCAGCATGCTCTCAGTGAGGAAAACCTTGAGCCACACAGAAACATGCTATCTTGCTCCTGTTTCTGAACCAAGAGGTTAAATTAGATGCTTCCTGTGTTCCAAAAGATGGTTGTCAATAATGAACAGTGAGCTTGTTCTGGCGGTCTCACTTTATTCGTTTTTTAGGCCCTCTGAACACAAGTTCTGCACTTCTGCCAGATTCAAGGCCATTATTTATCACTGCAAGGGGAGAGCGGATCCTCTCAGCCATTATGCCTGCTTCCTTAAACTAGAAATGATAAGACCTTGTTAGTAGCTGGGGGTTTGAGCTGAATCTTCTTGCTTACTATCACACTTCCACTTCTGGAAACATTTGAGTGAGAGGATCTGCTGTCACAGACACTTAAACCTGAACCTTCTCCCCTGCTTGAGAGCCCTGGAGCCTGTTTGTTTGTATAGGTTTTGTTTTTGACCCACTGCCTGAATGATCCGAGTGGGCCTTCACAAATTCACAAACATCCAATTTGAGCAAAAAATAAATAAAAAAGTCCAGGATGGACAGGGGCTCTGCTATTAAATATGTCGTAAATGGGTATCCTTAACATAACTAGCTGTTCAGTCAAATATTGATTCATTAACTGCACTGATAGATTCAAACCAGTAACAGTACTATTCATAACTGGTTTATACTGTTCACTAAAAGAAATGGCTCATATCATGATTTGTATAGTGTATTAGACATATCTTTTTGTTGCATCACATCCAATACAGAATGCAAACTCAAATTCACATTTTAAAGTGGTGTAGAAAACAATGACACGGTATACAAATGAACTACCAATTAAATGTTACCAATACATGATTACAGAAGCAACAGATTTAGCAAGAATTAATTGTTGGACAATTAAAATGTGTTGGGACAGAATGTTTAGCATTAGCAGATGGAGAGAGACCCAACCTCCTTGTTGTGCTCTGGCACGTCTGAGAGGAGAGAGACAAACACATACACAAAGGGCTTCATAAACAACAATTAGGCTTAACAAAAATCTCATATGCATTTCTCATTAGGATTTGAGATGGCTGGAGCACTTCTATGGATGTCATTTAAACAAGTTTCAAAACTATGTCTTTGTGTAATTCTTCAGGATAATTTTCATTTTGCTTATAGTTAAAAAGTGGCCAGTTGAACACCATTAAATCAGATCTAACTTAAATTTATATACATTTTTTGGAGCTGAAACTGTCAAATAAAAGTAAATATTAAAATAATAACTAGCCTCTTATTATACATAGGTTTCTTGTAATGAAAGGGAAAGTACACTAAAAAAAAGAGTGCTGAAACGCTTGCCCAGCAGGACTCAGCACAATGTGGCACTTCATTATCCAAAACACAGGAGCATTTGTTGCCGTGTCAGTTATCAGGTACACCGTTCCTTAGCACAACATACCATGGCTTTTAATTAGCAAAGCACAGAAAGATGCAGATCTGTGCAAACAGCTGGAGTGACTGCCATGTGGAGAACCACGAGTACAACAAACTCAATTATGGCTAAAATACAAATAATAAATCAAACTGTTTTCAATCATCAAGCCACTTTGAAAATAGAAGATCCTGAAGTTCCTGTTTTCCTTGGAAAATAATATGATTATGCATTTACAATATGATTACATATTCACAATATGATTATGTATTTGTGCAATTACACAGTTTAACGATAATTCAGACCATCTGGATTTATTATACCACAGAGAGAAATGTTCACTGTATTGTTGATTGCTAGGCATCTAGATAGCCTAATGCTAGTGGGCTGTGCAACTGGCTGTATATATCTAATGTCACTGATGTCAATTTATTTTGACAAGTCATCAGTTTCTGGACGGGAAAACGCTTGTACATAAACCTGCAGCAGTGAAGAATGCATTATATCACGAACGGTGATTGATTAACAATGAACAAATCAAACTCACTCAGAATTCCAACAATTTGTGACAAGCTTTTACATACATCATTTCTTTTATTTTATTGTATCACTCTATTCAGAGACAAATAGAAGAGTGAAATCAAAGAATGAAGTCTTGCCTCCCCTCAACTACAGTATCTCACAGAAGACGGATGGTGTGAGCTCCACTCTCTTCACTTCCACTGCTATGTTGCAGCTAATTAGCATAACGTTAAACTTTTCTCAACTTTGTTGTTGTTGCACATCAATATCGTTAAAAACTGCTCACTCATTAAAAATAAATAACTCCAACAAATGTTTTTCAAAATATCTAGACCAAAATGCACTTTTTTAAATGCACTATTGGCATGCTCTCTACAGTTTTAATACCACTTATCTTCAAGGAAAATGATTAAATGGGGTCTGGTAAACATGTCTCTGCTCTATACAGGAAAATTCTATAAAGATGCACAAGGACAAACCAAGATAATTCACAGAAAGTATTATAGCAAACACTTCACAGAGAGCATCCAGAAATAATAACCTCCAATTTACCCTTGTGCGCTCCTCATTTGAAGGTCACACTCATGGTTTTCACGGTCAAACATGACTGGACACCTGAAATCTAACTTTTCTTTTCTTCTGTAAAATCAATCTAATATAGATTTTGTTCAATAATATTTGTATTTTGAGCAAATTTTATGCTACTAATTGAAATGTTTACAATAATTATGATCAGTTTTCCCATTGAAAATAGTGTTGTTGTTGTTGTTTTTTTATTTAAAATAATTATTTAGTTAATGAAGTATTTAAGAATATTATTATTATTATTTTTTTCTTAGGTAGAATAGCAACTCTTTGTGAGAGCATAACGAAAAAAGAAACCCCTGTATAGGACTCTATAGAGAGGCTTGTGAATTCCCTAGTTGTTTTTATACATAATTGTTTACTTTTATTAGGTTGTGGATTTAAATGTATATTAAGGCATTCTCAAAGACTACTTTTTGTCAAGATTTATATTTTTTGATGTTTTAAATGTTGATCTGATGTGTAGGTTTTTAGCATTATTATTACTACATACAAACCTGAACACACAAAACATTTGAATACACAAAAACATTAAAAATTCTACAAAAATGTAACAAATTACCAGGAATTCTTTAACATGTCTCTGGATAATCCCTCTGGGTTTGATCTGATTTTATCCTCTTATTTCAGTCTTTTGACTCATTTTGACTATTTGGTTATAGCATACCAATTCATTTCCGTATGTATAATTCTGTATGTGTGTTTCTGGGAGTGTGTTTAAGTGAGTGTATGTGAGGGGATGTATCTGTTTCAGAGTGTAACCCCTTCCTTGCTGTCCACTCTTTAACTGTTATTTAGTTGAATTATTGATTTGATTTTACATAGTTTCAGTGTTCCAGTCACATCAGTTCATAGGTGTGTGTGTGTGTGTGTGTGTGTGTGTGTAATAGGTGGTGTGTTGGTGTGTGGTCTGTCATTTTTGATGTCAACAAGTTTCATACCATTCTGGTGAAGCTACAACTTTTAAAAATCCCAAATGTAAAATGATCTGGTCAGAAATGACCGAAGATCCCACAAGGGTTGAAAATAAATGGCAAACATTGGTTGGACAAAGCAACAGGTTTGAAGGGGCACTATTATTTATGTGTCCATGGTCATATTTAACACTGAAACAATTCTAACATCCTTGAAAGACCAATCTATAATTCTGGGCCACCTTTTCAAAAATACTCCATTTAACCCAATTGTTTACAAACCGGTGTGCTGTAATACAATCTCTGAAAACATCATCCTTCAGCTGCTTTATCTTTTACTTTTCTCTTAACATTGAAACTAATCTGAGAGTCCAGTACATTACAGTTCTAATCTATTAGAATTTCAATCTATTGGACAAGGACTTGTGGCATTTTAATCACAGATGTTGAACCGAACAATCACAACTACTGTAGTACTTTAGAGTTGATCAGATTTATACAGTGCTGGATTGTCATTTATTTATTAAGTATTTTTTCTGTGTATTAAATCCTCTTGGAAACTCTTATGGGACAGTCACTGAATCACCAAACCACAGACATCTGTTCACAAACTATTTATATCACTCAAGTCTTTTTCAATTAAGAAAAAAAAAAAGCCATTTCTTGCTTCATTTTACATAAGTAACCTCTGTCACAAATGCATTTTACACTTGTTCAGTGCCGCCCTCCCCTTTTTTCATTTTGCAGCTTCTGCTTTTATGAAAGCCCAGAGACGATCCATTATGTGCCATTTAAATGGCCACTCCCTACCCACCAAAAGAGCTACGTGTGAGAAAGTTCATGGCTGTCACAGAGCAATAAGAGGCTTTTTCCATCACACTTGAGGTTAGGGTGAATAGGTTTACTCTGACAAATGCCAGACGCCTTTCCCAGTAAATAGGCATACGGGAGGAAATGAGAACTAACTATATAAATATATTAGTATCTTTTCCACACACAATATTATCACACGCACCCTTGATTGATGAATTCATTTTTTATTATTTTGACAATTAAGCTCTGCTGTGTCATTGAGTAAAAAGATAGATTGACAATAGTTTCTGTTCTTCTCTCCCTGATAATAAGGTATTCACCATGCAAACAAAAAAGACATCTATCAAGGACACAAGCATCATAATAAATTGCATGCAAGTAATATGCTTAGGAATGTTTGGTACCACTATACAATAAGGTTCATTGGTTAACATTAGTTAACTACTTTAATTAACATGAACTAAGAATGAGCAATACTTCTACAACATTTATTAATCATAGTTCATGGTAATGTCAACATTTACTAAGTTGTGCTTGTTAATATTAGTTAATGCACTGTGCATTAACACTGAACTAAAAATGAAAAATGAACGACTGTTTTTCATTAATCAACATTAACAAAGATTAATAAACACTGTAATAAATGTATGGTTTAATGTTCATTCATGTTAGTTAATACATTAACTAAAATTAACTAACTGAACCTTATTGTATAGTGTTTACCGAATGTTCTTTGTTATGATCATTTCAAATATGGTGCATGGATACTTTTACACTCGCTAAAGTTTGTATACTTTGTTAACATTAGTGAACACAATAGTAAACAAAGTAAGAATAGAGTTCATCTTTTTAATGAACACATTTAACATTTTAACATTAACACTAACTAGCAATTGTAATATCTGATCATTAAGATTAGTGAATGCTGTAAAAATATACTTAAGTTCATGACACCTAATAAATTAATTAATATTATTGTATTGAATTGCATTAAAGTGTCACCCAAGGACCCAAGAGTATTTGAATAAACAAGGTTTCTTCAACCCTCAGTCTATGATTTTTCCTTATTATCTCACATATCAAGACTAACTTGTGCAATCATTGATCTTGTCAGCACCTTTACATCTACTAAGATTTGAGTCATGCTTTGTAACGTTGAAACTGACAACTTAACTTACAGTAGCTATTCTGAGCTCTAACTTGGAATAATTCCTTACAAGTCAAGTAATAAATGACACTGGTCAGCAAACATCAAGCCAAAATATTTGTATATGGCAAATCACTCCAGTGGACATGTAGATCGGGTTTCCACTTCTCACAGTAATGTCTCGATGCATCACACGAGCATGTGGCAAGATGTTGCAGGGAACAGTAACCACACGCAGGAACACAGGCGAGCAAATATAGTTAATTGCAATGTCATTATAATCTCATTATAACGGGAGCATAACAGTTTTAATCACTGGAGCTGTCAGTGACTGCGCTCTAATGTCACTGGAGGACTCAATGTGTCTCAATCTCACCCAATGCTAATCTAAACAGCATTTGTGGGGCAGTCCGAGTAAACTCGCGTCTATGGCTCTCTCAAAGGCTGCACGCGCCCGTGTTGTCTTTGTAGACAGCTCACTAGGTATTAAGACCCGGCTGATATAACGGCGAAACGTCGATAAGATGTGTATTCAAAGTGAAGCGCAATGGTATTCCAGTCACTAAAGTGATTCGTGAGGGAACCCCGGTGTGTTCCGTATGCTATGCTGATTCTTATCGGAGTTTCATTCATTTTTCTACCCGTGTGTCCGTTCTTAACGGGCGGCTCCCTATTCTGCACTATATACCTCGTACACGGGACTGACCACATTTAATGTCTCTAATCTATCAAATAAAGTTAAACTGAAGACAGCTTACCTGTGTACTGCACAAGGAACATCGTCCTGAGGATTGGGTTGAAAAAGACGCCAGTTAAAGTCCCGTAGAGCTCTGATGGTGCACGTTTATTCCGTTATTCCGCGCTAGGAGCTTTGCTGCTGGGGTCTGTGGGTCCGCTGCGCTTATAAAGTGAGCAGAGCACAGAGAAAGAGAGAGAGAGAGAGAGAGAGAGAGAGGGGGAGAGGAACCTGATCCACGCTCAACATAACGACTACACAGTCCGCGATGCGACGAAACCACTACGCTTTTTTTATTCACCCTCAACGCGAACGACGTCTTGCGCGCGTGGATTGTCAGTTATTGACGGTTGACTCGTTTGAAAGCAGTCGACCGTTACTCACATTGATTTGCTGTGCGCAGAAACCCATTCAAAAAACGCGCAGTTTTATCGCTGTCGGTGACTGACATGCAAGGTGAAATGTGTCTATCGAGGCTTTAAAACGCCGACAAGTTTATAAGTTATTATGACCTGGTATTATTTGTATTTACTCAGGGGTGGTTCTAGGGTGAGTGGAGATCCGGGGCTTAGCCCAGAAAAATACATGTATGTGACTTTTTATTTTAATAAATCAGATTTACCTTGTTTAAAATATACAAAACAATAAAACAAAAACAAATTTAAAACATTTTATTTAAAGTATTGAGGAAAATAAATTTGCTTTTTGCAACAAAAAAATAATAATAATTGCAAAACAAATGAAACCGCGCGAAAGCAATGATTTTGCAATACATATTTTCCATGGTCATATCTATTAATTTATTTGCAATGCTGCTTTTATTTTGCATGTCAATGGACGGGGGCGTGTACAACATGCCTGCATGGAAGTGACGTCATAGGCCCAAGACGCAGCTCACTGATCCAGGTCCTGTCATGATGAGCAGAGACTTTACAGTGGATCGTTTATTTTTATTCAGTAGCATTAAAACATTCATGTTTTCGTTTTATTTACTTTATTAACAAATGTATGTGTATTAGCAGGGTTTGCTCAAGTTAAAGAAGTTGTTAACATGAACATCTGCTGTTTATTTCTCTCTATGTGCACACTTTTATAGCATTATGTGTATTGGGATCGCAAATCATTTGAGTCAGTTCGGGAGTTCAGAGCGGGATCGCGAATCATTTGAGTCAATTTGGGGATCGCGAATCATTTGAGTCAGTTCGGGAGTTCGGAGCGGGATCGCGAATCATTTGAGTCAATTTGGGGATCGCGAATCATTTGAATACGTTCGGGAGTTCGTAGCGGGATCGCGAATCATTTGAGTCAATTTGGGGATCGCGAATCAATTGAAGCAGTTCGGGAGTTCGTAGCGGGATCGCGAATCATTTGAGTCAATTTGGGGATCGCGAATCAATTGAAGCAGTTCGGGAGTTCGTAGCGGGATCGCGAATCATTTGAGTCAATTTGGGGATCGCGAATCATTTGAGTAGGTTCGGGAGTTCGTAGCGGGATCGCGAATCATTTGAGTCATTTTGGGGTTCGCAAATCATAGCTGTATATGGATAGGCATTTTTAAATAATTAAGTAGCTAGTTATAATTACGTTTTCCACGCTTGTTTAGGTGTGAAATGTGAACTCCTATTTTTTGTTTTAATGATGTGCCTTTTAACAGTATCAAGTATATTCAAAAACTAAACAAATTGTGACTAAAAATTGCATGCATTTAGGCTAATGTAAAGTTACATGATGAAGTCATACTAGTGCGCGTGTGCATTTTGAGTGCGTTCTTTCACTGCATTATTCGGTGTATTCAAATGCATTTATGAATGCATGTAAATAATCACAAAATTCAAGATATAAACCCTTCGAGCCAAAAGGGATCTTTCTTGTCATTATATAACCTTTTTAGCATAAAAGGTTCTTTGGAGTTGAGTAAAGAACCCATATGGTTCTATATAGAACCCCAATGATCCCTTTCTTCTAACAGTTTGTTGTCATACTTACTGCCCTGCTAAAATACCTGCGCGTTTGTGTGTGTATGTGTGTGTATATACACACACACACACACACACATATTTTGCAGAAAACTAGTTGCCATGGTAAAATAGCCTACATGCAATAACACATGTTTGTGTATAAATAATAAGGCATCCTATAGATACTGACGGTTGGTCTGGGAACGCCCCCGAGAACGCCCCGTCACGTCATGTGAATTTAGCCTGTGGGGGAAAACATTGCTTTGTAGTGATGGGAAGTTCGATTCTTTTCCGCGAACCGGTTCTTTCGTACGGTTCGATTCAATAAACCGGTTGAAAAAACCGGTTCATCGGTTCTTTCACGCTCGACGTAATGACGTCATTGGCGATGACGTAATGGCGTCACGTCTATCAAACATTCAAATATATAAAGTCAGTAATCATAACTTTAGTCAATTAAAACCTCATAATCATGAAGTTTACATTTGAGTTTTGCAACAACACCTAAATACAGTAACAGCAATAATGTGCATATGAGGATTTAAGTCTTGAAGATATAAAGTAAATAAATTAGGTGTCATCAGCGCAGAAACCATGATCCACTTACTAAACATAATCCATTGCGATGTATTTGTTATTAAATGAGCTTACGTTTCGCCAGATTACCCTTCATCCAAGCCCTCGAAATACCCGCGCTCAAAACATTACTACAGAATCAGAATCAATCACCAAAAGAATCACTTCGGTTCAGACATGCTGTGAGTCAGTTGGCTTCACGCTGAATCGCGCATGCGCAGTATCATCAGTTCATCGGTTCTCAATTCGGACGCGTCCGACAGAAACGATTCTCGGTTGAGTGTACTGATGATCCGAAAACCGATGCAACCGGTTCTTGACTCGAGAACGAGAATCGCTCTAACCAGCACATGCTGCAGTTCAGTGTCATCAGCTGCTCTACTCGTGTTCATGTTCTACAAACTCAATTTGTGAATGTGTCATCATTAACTACAAATACAGTACAGATATCTCATAAATCATCCCTTATTCCTATTAAACATAAGAGTCTTAAGAGTCTTAATTATTGTCCAACTTCCCTGAAAACCCATTTGACCTATACATTATATACAATATACAGATTGGAAACATTAAAAAAAAAAAAAAAAAAAAATCAAAATAAAATATAGTTATTTTATCACACTTTCCGATGTTTAACAAAATACTTACAAAATTACACGCATGCGCAGTATCATCAGTTCATCGGTTCTCAATTCGGACGCGTCCGACAGAAACGATTCTCGGTTGAGTGTACTGATGATCCGAAAACCGAAGCAACCGGTTCTTGACTCGAGAACGAGAATCAGCTCATCGGTTCTCAAATCGGACGCGTCCGACAGAAACGATTCTCGGTTGAGTGTACTGGTGATCCGAAAACCGAAGCGACCGGTTCTTAGATTAGATTAGATTCAACTTTATTGTCATTATGCAGAGTACAAGTACAGAGCTAATGAAATGCAGTTAGCATCTAACCAGAAGTGCAAGAATATAGTGTTATATATACATAAAAGTGCAGAGTAAGTAAAGCTTATGATATACAGAATGTACAGTGGAGTTGCTATATACAATATTGATCAGAGTATATACAGAATATAAATATGAATGTAATGTAGGGATTGTATGTACATTATGAACAGAACAAAGAAGGATTATATATACATTATGAATAGCAGGAACTTGAGAACAGTGGTAATAAATACAGTTGAATGAGTGTGCAAAAGTATTGTTTAACAATTAGATGCAAAATAACAGTAGTGCAATTATATTTTTTGTAGAATAGTTTACTGTGCTTGTACAGTAACAGCTTTAGACAGTTTATAGTGTAATGGATTTAACCATGTGCAGTCTGTGCAAAATATGAGTAGTGCAATACATGTATGTAAAGTACTGTGACCAGTGCAGTAAAAGAGCAGGTGCAGGTTAGATTTTCTTGACTCGAGAACGAGAACTGCTCCAGCAGTGGGCGTGTTTGTTCATTATCTGGCTCGGCTCAGTGTTCATCTTCAGTTCGGTCTTCACAGCATTTCATTCAGTGTACTGTTTGAGTAAATGGATTACCCCGGGATATTGGTTTATTCTGACTCAGAGGGAGTATCAGTCACGTTAAAAAAGTTAACAGCTTAAGTAATTTGTGGATTTATGCTTATTGGAGACGTGAACCGTTTCAAACGATTCAGTTCGATTTGGTGAACTGGTTCAACCGGTTCACTAAGAAGAACCGGTTAAATTTAACGATTCGTTCACGAATCGGCCATCACTATTGCTTTGGCGCGAATTGAAATACACGGGACAATCATGCCGAAGAGTTGTTGTATCGTTTTCTTTACCTCCAATAAACTAACAAATTATGAAGTTCTACATCCTTACTAAAAAACATACAGAACTGGATAGGATGACCAAATGGCTACAAGCAATAAGTTGTGAGGATGATCAAGAGAAGTTGTGGAATCCCAAGACTAAGCATGTGTATGTGTGCAGTCGGCATGCATCACAGGCAGGCTACGTTGTTCATTATTAACGCTATCAAAACTGTGTAAGGTTGTTTCAGAAAGTGGCATGTATATATAATTAGCCTTATCATTCTACCTTAAAGCAAAACTATGTAACGTTAGCCTACGCCTAGTGTCGAATATAAACCCGTTTACACAATTAAAAAAGCATGTGGACAACTTAGTTTTGTGTCAGACCTTTTACAATTTCATTTATAAATTCACCCCGTCTTTGTTTGCGAAA
Source organism: Carassius auratus (assembly GCF_003368295.1). Lineage (NCBI taxonomy): Eukaryota > Metazoa > Chordata > Actinopteri > Cypriniformes > Cyprinidae > Carassius > Carassius auratus. The sequence goes on along the minus strand of NC_039281.1, from coordinate 8,393,205 downwards.
CGATTGAATCGCAGAATCCAGTCAAAAATAGAACTTGCTATATAAAGCAGAACGTCACGGAATTTGGCTATTTTTGAATGAATACATCTATGTTAGGGCTGTAAAATGAATCAAATATTGATATGGACTTTTGTATATGAATATTAAAGTTAAAAGAGACTAAAATTGTTCTACACGTCTCTGGGAATGAGCGCTCAATATGTGCATTTTTGTCATTGAGATACACACGATGTTCGCAGTGTTTTCCCCCACGCCGACTCCGCCCTCGCCACGCCCCCAGCTATGACTAGATGCCGACTGTATGTATGCGTTTTTTAACACTGTAAAGTGCATCTACAGTAAATTGGTTGTGTGAGGATGTGTACCAGTAGAGGGAGCAGAGCAACAAAGGTTAATTGCCATTTAAACTACAAACTACAACTGCTAAACTAATCTGCTGTTCTGTCAGAACAAATGCATATCCAGGATTTAAAGGAAGCACATTTCATTAGAATGTAAAGGGATACCAAAACATATAAAGACAGAATTTTCATTTTTGGTGAGCCATATCTTCAAATTTGACCAGCTTTTCTTTTACTCCCCCTCCCCCTTTTTGGGGGAAAAACATTATAATGACAAAATGACCACTAAACAATGTTCGCAACTGGAACATGTGATCTGAATAACACCTGAGCTGCTATTCTTGAATATGATTTTCAATTTTCTCAGAACAATTTAGGTGCAAACAGCATAAAATTTGGCAGAAGTGTGTATTTTTATTAGAATTTTATTATTTCACCCTCATTTCCTTTCATAGGTTATGCTACTAGATACACAACATAATTAGGACCGCATGGACAAAAATAACCCCCACTGAAACCCATTAAAAACGTTATATTTAATCTCAGTCAATTACACATAAAATCATGCAATCTTTTTTGAGGTTTCAAAATTATTATTATTATATTTTATGGCAGTTTTTTGTAACTGGCCTTTTTTTTTTTTTTTTTTCTCCTCTAAAGACCTCTCTGTGTAACTTTTATTAAATTGATGTACAAGGGTTAAATAATCCTTTGGCTTGCTAGAATCCCAGATGAACTTTAACACCTCTATGTTTACAGCTCAATATCTCTGGCCAGAGCTGCGTGGCATAGTCAGGGTTACTTTCTGAGCTAAGAACATTTAACAGAGGTCTTAACACATTCGGCAGGAATTCACAGTTCTACCATGCTTCGTGGTTAGGAGAGCAGTGTTGTGAGCACAGCATTTGACATTACAACGGTCTCATAAAAGCATGATAAGAGTGTGGGTGGAAACCGCAGCCTGCTACAGCTGCTGTGTTTATCTCAAACCTGATGAACGCTGCAGACCAACATCCTCAGGGGGAAAGAGAATATCAAAACTTTATAGAATTTGTGTGCATTAGCATACTGAAGCGAATTCTAGAATGTAAATAATGGGGTTGGAATATCTACAGTAGATCAAGTGTACTGCTCAGGAGTCTATTTATATACTTAGAAGTTAGATGCAAATATAATTAGCTTGTTTTGGCACATTGCCACTTTGTCTCCTAATACAAAGTCGCCTTATTCCCAAGGAATCATTTTTGGCATCAGCCGGTTTCCTTGAATTCTTTTGATGTGCATGGATGCAAACATTGTCATATTCATTATTAACTGTTTATTTAGCTTATTTTAATAATTAGCTCTGAATATCCAAAAGCCGAAGGGGATACAAACAGCTGCCAAGAAGATTTTTCAGAGGTAAAGTGAGCATTTTTAAGTTTTTTGGCACTCATTTTAAACAGTTTTCATGCAATTAGGGAAATAAATGTGCATGGTGCTGTTTTGGTGGAGTAGAAATATCCCAAAGCTGCGCCGGAGTCATTAGTGCTGCGAGGCAATTACACATCACAGCTTCAAAGTGACACATTAAAAGCACTGGAATCCTGGACTTTGATATGTTACTATAATGTTATGAAGCTTAAGTGAAAAACAACAGTTCTTTAAAGAGAGGGTTCTACATAAGAGCTTTCTTGCATGTCACGGCTCTTATCTGTAAATCAACCCAATAAAAGAGCAATCAAAGTCTATTTGAGCAGTGCACTTTCCTTTCATTTACTCAAACCGAAGAGACATTTTCCTTCAAATTTCAGCGTACTACATCAAATATTAAACAGCCAACAGGTACAATTAACACTAATAATTTGATAGCATCCAGCATTTCTGTTAAAATTCAAACTTTAGGAAAGGGACAGCAAAGAAGATGTAACCATCCTGCCCCGTTCACATCTGTGGCTATCATTTATTTGGTGGTAATGGAGCTGTATGTGTTTGACAGATGATTCACCTTCACAAAGGTGAGCTAGATCTCTTCTCTCATGGACGCCAGCGATGCCCCCGGCTGGAACAGTTTGCCTTTGGCTGAAAAACAGCAAATACAGTAAGAAGCATTTTCATCCTGATTCTCCACAATGATGTGACTTGTGTGACACAGATGTGTTTCCTCTGGTCTTTTGAAAGCTGTTTGTTTATTACACATTACCGGTTAGTCACACATATTGATGTTTTAATAACTTGAACACAATAAAAACAGTGTCTAATGTTTCCTCTCACCTCACAGAGAATGATTAAAAGCTGGTCTGCACTCGTATTTAATTCATGCCTAGTTGAGGGACTGACTATACTCCTTTTTATCTTTCAAACAATGTTTTTTTTTTTTATTATTATTATTATTGGCCAAAAAAAAAAAAATTCCATTAGATGGGAGCTAATTACTTAAAATGCAATTTTCTATAGGTCCGATGTTCTGGAACATATTGCCTTATTGGTCAAATTAAAAGGAAACCATACATTTCTTTGCATTAGGATGTCTTCCTTTCACTGAGAAAAAAATTGGGGAAAAATCTGCTGCAATAAAGAAAAAATAAATGGCTAAAGCCTCAATCATTGGGTCACGAATGCAATTAAAATCCCAAGCGCTAAACTGGAATTCTGCCCATCATTTGGCCCAACTCCTATCACAAGAGCGGTGCACCTAAATATAAATCCTGAAGGCCTTGAAAATCAGACAAAGAGAGAATTTCAACTATGTTCAGAACAATTTACTGCATAGAAAGCATACAAAATACAGGCAATCAGGCATTCAAGCAGCTCCAACAGTGAAGCGTGACACTACAACGCCAAGGTCATGGGTTTGATTCCCAGGGATTGCATGGACTGATGGACTGATTTATTTATTTACGATTGATATACTATTTGCGTCGGCATCTCGCTTGCAATATCACTTGCGTATCGGCAGGGGGAAAAAAAATCTTAACATAGGAAAACACTGATTGTGTTATAATGCATCACATTCAGAAACAATAATGTACAGTATGTGGAAAATAATGTTTTTTTTTAGCCGCAAACCACATAAACACATTTCATTAGACCAAATTAAAATATTACAAATGACAAATTAAAGAAGATTTAAAAGAAGGAGCACAGATCTACAAGTTACTCAACCAAAACTCACTTACAGATGCCTGGCAGTAACTCCAACTGGAAATGAGCCAAAATAGAGTCATATATGATCCTGTGATCAATGAATCATTCGGTGCTTCAATTCCTCCAACAGTCACTGCTTTAGACACGTAAAACATCCACATTACATCTCATTATTAGGTGCTTTAATAATTGAATTGCGTAAACGTGGCATCACTGGATGATTACATAAAATGAACTAGTGAATTGAACCAGTTCATTGAAACGAACTGTCCGAAAGGACCATTTCACAGAAAATAATCATATTGTCCTGTTCTCTGAATCTCTGGGTTACGGTTAATAATATTGTAAATAAGTTCAGTTTCTTGCACATACTGATAGTTTCTCTTCATAAGACCTCGATATATCGTCAGGAGCCACTAATTTTGTGTTTCTTGATATGCCTTTTTAATTCTCAAGACTTTTATTTTATGAATCACCAAAGACCACAGTTTCAGCTAAAAATCTTCTTTACTGTTCTGCTGAAGAAAGTCAGTCACCTAAATCTGGATGGACGGAAGCGGAGTAAATTTAATTTGAAGGCAAAGAAGGCAGGCCTTCAAACATGCAACAGAATAATGCAAACCAAATCTAAAATGTGTAATTGTTGTGCTTGTGTTGTATGACACAGACAGTTCAGTGAGACCTCCAGATTCATTATGGTGACTGATTGATGCAGGCGTTTCACCTTCAGCACCCTTCACCTCACAGCCAACACGAGTCCTGCAACTCTTCACACAAAACCAATTAACTCGGTGTGAAGTTGAACTCTTCAGCCTCTGGCATCTCCATTATTTAAGTATAAGGCAATAGCAAAATGTCCATTTATAATAAAGCAACAGAGCTGCGAGAGCAGAAAGCTGAGCCACAGTATGTGCATTCGGCTTACAGGCAACCTCGCTGAATTAGTAATATATTGGTGTGAAAGACAAAGTTCAGAAGCGTTCGCACTGGCACCGAGGTGAAAGACTGTCAAAAATAATTTAGTTACACAGAAGTTACACTATTGTTCAAAAGTTTGGGGTCAGCAAGTTTATTCATTTATTTATTCATTTTTAAAGAGGTTTCTTATGCTCAAAAAGGCTGCATTTATTTGACCAAAAATACAGCAATATTGTGGAATATTATTACAATTTAAAATAACTAATTAATTGTATTTATGCGATGCAAAGCTGACTTTGACTGAAAAGGACTTTTGTTCATCCAGAACTGATTAAAAGGAGTCAAATGGATCAAAGATCGCATAAATAGGTATTTAGCTATTGGCTAACAATATCCATCAGCCCATATGGATTTTGAAGAAATTTTTATTAAATATTATGATGATATGTGTAGCGGGTAGGGCGTAGGCAGCGGGAATTGCGCCTTGATTGAATCAGGTGGTGGGCGTTTGGCGTTGCACCTTTAAATGTAGCAAGCTGGCGGTTTCTCTGATTAGTGTTTTACTATAGATTCTTGGTTCCTTGGACTCTTGGTTGGTTGTACGAGTTGATCTCGACTTGGTGTTTGTGGGTTATTCAGTGCCGTGGTTACATCTAGCTCCGTCTTCACGAGCCCTCACCGGCTACGGATTGTGTCTGCGTGTTTCAATGAAAATGTAAGTTTTCTGCTTTTACTTATGAGCAGCGTTCCATTTTTTCTGTAGGCATTGGTCGTAATGAACTTTCATTGATTCGTGGTTTGTCTATATTAGTCGCTGATTTAGAGTATGACCACTACAAGTTTGCCGAGTGCTGTTTGTTGTGCTGAGAATGTAAGTTCACTGGCTTCCTTTTTTTTTTCCCTCACGTGTTTACATCTGTGTTACGGAGCGCTTGTTTATATGTGTGTAATTGTGTTGACTCGTCATGTCTGTATTATAGATTGGCCTGGGAATGTATGAGTAAAAACCAGACGGAATAAGGCGATTGCTACAGTATTACAACTAAACAAGCTCTTGGTTCGACGCTGCGGTCTGTGTCCATACAGGAGGACCGTCATATGCCATCTTGGCCACTGTTTTTCCTGTGCCCTGTTTTTAGTATTCAGTTGTGTGTGTGTGTGTGTGTGTGTGTGTGTGTGTGTGTGTGTGTGTGTGTGTGTGGGAGGAAGGCCCACTGTGTTGCTCATTAGTCTTCATCTGTGTGTGTTGCTGTATGTTTTATGTTTGTATCTTGGGCCATTGGGTTGGTGCAATATCCTGGGACGGGGAATAACAATTTTGTTGTGTGGTCACTGGTTTGCTGAGTGTAAATTTATTTTGTTTTCTGTGCATATGATTTGTGATGTGCCTTATTTATTCTGTATTTGTTGATTGAGTTTTGCTGATTTTTGTTATTCATTTACACATTTTGATTTTGCACTTTGTTGTCCCTGTCCCTGAATTTGTTGACCAGAGGCCTAATGTTTGTTATTTTAAGTGTGTCTAACTGGAGAAAAATAAAATAAACTGTTTCTATTTTTATAATACTCCAGTCCCTCTCTCTCCTTTTATTTCCCTTTATTGGGATAGCCTGCTTGTGAATATATAAAATTTAGATTGTTGGTTGACTGGTTTGACAAGGCCCCCTAGGGGTTACATATGCAATAACACGAAGCAGAATGTTCACAGTACGTGCAATAAATATAATTGAGATTGTGTCAGATTTCAGTCTGTGCTGTCAGTTCTCTTTTTGTGACTGGCATTCGGTTGCCATTACCTTATGAGCGAGCACTAAAAGCACTCCCGGATCGGCGGTCCCTGATTGTGGAAAGAGGAAGTCATCAGTCAGCTCTGTTGCTGTGCACTGGGCTAGATGAGAGGAACGTATTGTAAATGAAGCACTCTGCCCCATACAGTTGTGTGGAGGACAGTCGTGTGATTCAACAGAAACCAGCCGACCGGCACGGCCCACACAGAGCCTAATAAGAGAGGACACGCTCATCTTCCACACACCTTAGAGGAATTAAAGCCTTTGGCTCAATCCTCCTGTCAGGATGTGATTTCTAACACTCACTCCGCTGTGCGATTGAAGACCTGTCTGTCACGCTGAATGTCAGATGTCAAAACCCAGTTAAGATGGTTTGGAAAGTATTTAGCATTTAGCATCAGTTTAACACAAAACCTTACAGAAAAATCTTTTAAAAGATAGAGTTTACACAAGACATGAGTTTACACATTTCATACAGAAACCCTGCTTTTGTGATTTCTAATCTAAAAATGCACTAGTCTTCCACTGGCATACACATTTGGGCTATTTAATACGCTCTAATATCAGACTAGACCCTATACTTTCCTCTTAGCTCGCAAAACCCATGTGAAGCAGCATCAGCTTCACCTTACAACCTTCATCTCTCACAACTTGATAAAAAGATTGCAATCTAGACTTCCTCTCATTTAGAAAGCGCAAACTAGAAGCGAAAAGCGATGGAGGCGATCCAGCAGACGTTTCCACCTGTCCGTGACAGAATAAATGCCAAAGAAAGCTCTTATTATTGAGAAGCAGCCTCTCGTGGGGACACATTGACAGCCTTATCAGGTGTGCAGCAGAGATCTGGCCAACAAATGCTTTCTCTGCCGTGAGATCTACACTCTGCCTGTGAATGAGAAGCTTAAAGGGACAGAAGAACGCATATCAACTCACCTACAGCTCGAGCAGATCTGTAGTCCTTGAACATCATGTGTTCAGCAGACGCTCAATCTCCTGGTGACGGCACCTGTTAAGAAGACAATACAGGCTTAGCTGCGTCTGGATGTTAAGGTGACTGAGGTATCTCCATGAAACAGTCTTGTGAGCATAGAGCCACAGAAGGCTTTCCATCAGCATGGTAAACGTCTTGGAGAAGGCAATCTAAATTCAGCCAGAAACAAACATCCTAATAAATCCAAAACATGCATAATGCACAGCAGTTTAATGGTTAAAGTCGCCTGGGAATCATCTGATTCGAGAACAGCCGGAGTCCAAAACTGACAGCGGATGAGCTGAGCTTGTTCACTGGGACTGAAACTGCATTTTGCATTCTTATTAAAATATATTTTGTCCCATGTGACAATGGAATTATCTAGCTGCTTTTTCTTGCATATTTGTGTCCGCGCAGGTCACCGTGTCACTCAAATAACGGCCAGCCTCAGTCCTTCAGTGAAACAGCTCCTGTCATAATAACTGTGAGGAAGCATTATCATTCTGTGCCTAATATTTTGGCGTCTGTAGTTTAATGTGAGGGGCATTACACAATTTGTGTTGCCAAATGGTGTTCTGGAGATATTTTCGCATTTGGGATTGGTTTCACAAAATATAATTATTCTTAATCTTAATTGCTATTTACTGATCACATGTATTCTTACATAATCAGATTCTAAAAATTAAGTATACTTTTATTTTTATTATAATAAACTTTAAAATACTCAATCAGATTATAGTTACTTTTTATTGATTAAATACTATTCACACAATAGCAATAAATGATTTGTAATTTATGGTTTCTCACTAGTCTTTAAATATTATATATAGCTCATTACTTCTATATATCTTCAGGAGCTCTTTTAGTTTCACACAGAGATCAGTCAGACGTAGTCAGGTGGCTTTAATTACACAGAAAAATGAAACGCCACAGCATTCGAAACACTGGATTTACCAAAATCATTTCAGTTTAATAAAGTGTTCTCTGAACATTTCAACATCGCATCAAACACTGATCAACACATTCATTTTTATTTGATTTATCACTCAGTGGGTTATTACTTTGTCTTTGGAAGGCTTTGCCTTTAAACTGAAATTCACATTATTTTTTATTTACATTTATTATTATTATTTTTTTGTCATAAGAACATCTTTCACCGTATATTTATTTGAAGTACCCCTGAGATTTTAATGTAATAAATGAATAATTAAGCAACACATTTGCATGTTCTCGGTTCTCTTTCATTGGTTAATGGTCACATGACATGCAGGAAAACAAATAAATGCTTTATCTTTTTTTTAGTAAGCGTTTAATTTTAGCTTGTTTTAAAGCATTTAATTTTAATTTGACATTTTTATGATTTAATTAATTATAAGCTTTTCGTTAAACTTACAAATCCCAGTTAAGGAAACCCTAATGCAATGCAATATTTAATGCAATTCATGTTTAACAACAAATGGAATATATTTTCATTCTCTGCATGTTGATATCAATATGGAACAATATATATATTGTTCCAAGATATACGTTTATATGTCTGAAGATATATGTTTATTGAATCAAATATTAAGCATTGCAACATAACACTAACTACATGTAATACATATTATATGTGCTCAGGAGCACTCTGAAGACACGCAATCATTTAGCAGATGCATTTATCCAACGTGATTTACAAATGAGGACAATAGAAGCAATCAAACCAACAAAACAGCAACTTATGAAAGTACTGTATACTCACCAATCAAGAGTCAAATAGCATTTTTTTTATTATAAATAAATTATGATTTTTTGCAGTATTATAAGAGCGTCCACTGACACTAATATAATGTACAGGATGCATTCGGAGTACAAGGACAGAGTGTAAATGAATAAAACAAGCCGCTCCATCTTAAACAGGCTTGTTTGCAAGCCATTTTGATTATTACATAAACTGCAGATCAGAATCAGAATCAGAATGAGCTTTATTGCCAGGTATGTTTACACATACGAGGAATTTGTTTTCGTGACAGAAGCTCCGCAGTACAACAGAATGACAGCGACAGAACATAAAACACATAATAAAAGAATAAAAAATACAAATATGTAGACAGTGAATGACAATATACAAATGACAATTGTAGGCAGGTATATTACAAAGTGAAGTTATGTATGTACATATATATTGTGTGCAAAATTTAAGTGTATACTAAGTATGTGTGTTAGATAAATAAGTGTGTGTGTATATAAATATAAAGTGTAGTGTGTTCGCCATTATTGTCAGCTGTTCATAAGATGAATTGCCTGAGGGAAGAAACTGGTCCTGTGTCTGGTCGTTCTAGTGCTCAGTGCTCTGTAGCGTCGACCAGATGGCAACAGTTCAAAGAGGGAGTGTGCTGGATGTGAGGGGTCCAGAGTGATTTTGACAGCCCTTTTTCTCACTCTGGATAAGTACAGTTCTTGAATAGAAGGGAGGGTTGTACCGATGATTCGCTCAGCAGTCCGGACTACCCTCTGTAGTCTTCTGAGGTCAGATTTAGAAGCTGAGCTGAACCAGACAGTTACTGAAGTGCAGAGGATGGATTCAATGATGGTGGAGTAGAACTGTTTCAGCAGCTCCTGTGGCAGGTTAAACTTCCTCAGCTGGCGAAGGAAGTACAACCTCTGCTGGGCCTTTTTTACGATGGAGTCAATGTGAATGTCCCACTTCAGGTCCTGAGAGATAGTGGTGCCCAGGAACCTGAATGACTCCACTGCAGTCACAGTGCTGTTCATGATGGTGAGTGGGGGGAGTGCAGGGGGGTTTCTCCTGAAGTCCACGATCATCTCCACTGTTTTGAGCGTGTTAAGCTCCAGGTTGTTGAGAGTGCACCAGACAGCCAGCTCTTTTACCTCCTGTCTGTAAGCAGACTCGTCACCGTCCTGAATGAGGCCGATGAGTGTGGTGTCATCTGCAAACTTCAGGAGCTTGACAGAGGGGTCCTTAGAAGTGCAATCGTTGGTGTACAGGGAGAAGAGCAGTGGGGAGAGAACACAGCCCTTTGGAGCTCCGGTGCTGATTGTACGGGTGCTGGATGTGTATTTTCCCAGCCTCACTAGCTGCTGCCTGTCTGTCAGGAAGCTGTTGATCCACTGACAGACGGAGGTGGGCACGGAGAGCTGATTTAGTTTGGGCAGGAGGAGGTTTGGGATGATCGTGTTGAAGGCCGAGCTGAAGTCCACAAACAGGATCCTCACATAAGTCCCCGGTCTGTCTAGGTGTTGCAGAACATAATGCAGTCCAATGTTTACTGCATCGTCCACAGACCTGTTTGCTCTGTAGGCAAACTGAAGAGGATCCAGCAAGGGCCCAGTGATGTCCTTCAGGTGGGCCAGCACCAGTTTTTCAAATGACTTCATGACTACAGACGTTAGAGCCACAGGCCTGTAGTCATTTAGTCCTGTAATTTTGGGTTTCTTAGGGATGGGGATGATGGTGGAACGTTTGAGGCATGAAGGGACTTCGCACAGCTCCAGCGATCTGTTGAAGATCTGTGTGAAGATGGGGGCCAGCTGGTCAGCACAGGATTTCAGACAGGCTGGTGTAACACAATCTGGGCCTGGTGCTTTTTTCCTTTTCTGCTTCCGGAAGACCTGGCGCACCGCATCCTCGCTGATCTGAATTGCAGGTGTGGGGGAGAGGGGGGATGCAGGAGGTGAGAATGGTGAGAGTGCTTGATTGGAGAGGTGTTCAGGATGGGTTGCAGGAGCTGTTAATGGTGTGAACAGTTGTTTGGAGAGGCATTCAGGGCTGGTTGCAGGAGTTGTGAAGGGTGTGAATGGTTTTGTGGGGAGGCGTTCAGGGCAGGTGATGGGTGTTCTTTCAAACCTGCAGTAAAACTCGTTCAGATCGTCTGCCAGTCGTTGATTCTCTACGGTGCTGGGGGTGGTGTCTTGTAATTGGTGATGTTCTTTAGACTTTTCCACACTGATGCGGAGTCGTTGGAAGTGAACTGAGTCCTTATTTTTTCAGAATAATTCCTCTTTGCCACTTTGATCTCCTTTTCCAATGTGTATTTAGCCTGTTTATACAAGACATTGTCCCCCTTCACGTAAGCATCTTCTTTGATTGTTTATTAGGTTGATTTTTTGCCAAAACTGTCATACAATCAGACATTTTCATCTAAACATAAGATGTTCTAAAGAAAATAACAGAGAACTTGCGGAATTTTTCATGAAGTGCACTTTGTTCTAAGAATTTATTTGTAAAGGATTTTTATGAATCTGGCTCCCTGATGGTAAATTACACTCAGAAGTAAATTGTCATAAGCCACATAAATCCAAGCTGCTCTGTTTGTTTTCCAATAGCACAAGCAACTTACATTCAAACCATGAAATATTGCAGTTCAAGTTAAAGACAAACTAACTAGTTGAAGGTTCGGAGAGTATCAATTCTGACCTTGTTATTCTCAAACTATGAATTAAAATACATAAAGGACATGAGATATTAACATTATGCATCTTTCTGTGTTTCAAGACTGCAATCACACATCCAGGTTTCGTTCAGATCTATAATTGAAATGTTAGAAATCATGAGAGCCCTCTTTCATCACTTCGGTCTGTGAATGCTTTGATTCACAGATTCATAGAGATAGCATCGTTCTGGAAACACATTATATTATGAAATCAAGAGTCAGCCAGTAACAGAATCAAAAAACAACCTTGTCTAGACAGGAATGAGCATTCAGTGGCTGTTTTCATGTCACGAGGTCAGTACAGAAGAGAGTCTTACTCAAATAGCAGTATGTCCAAGATCCACCGTCACTTCCTCTGTGACCTTTGCCCACAACAAGCTGATGACCTCTAACCTCTTGACATTTGCCCACAACATGCTGATGACCTCTAACCTCTTGACCTTTGCCCACAACATGCTAATGACCTCTAACCTCTTGACCTTTGCCCACAACATGCTAATGACCTCTAACCTCTTGACATTTGTCCACAACATGCTGATGACCTCTAACCTCTTGACCTTTGCCCAAAACATGCTAATGACCTCTAACCTCTTGACATTTGCCCACAACATGCTGATGATCTCTAACCTCTTGACCTTTGCCCACAACATGCTAATGACCTCTAACCTCTTGACATTTGCCCAAAACATGCTAATGACCTCTAACCTCTTGACATTTGCCCACAACATGCTAATGACCTCTAACCTCTTGACCTTTGCCCACAACATGCTAATGACCTCTAACCTCTTGACCTTTGCCCACAACATGCTAATGACCTCTAACCTCTTGACATTTGTCCAAGTCACCATTTGAGACTTAAATCACACTGCTTTTATTAGAAATAGCCAATTTGAACTGAACAAACCAAAAACAGATGAGAATGTGTAAGGAATAATATAAATTATAAATATAAATAAACCGGCTGCAGCACACATTCAACTGCTGAATATTCAATGCGTGTTTTAATCAATATACTGTATTAAAAAACTGGATTATCTTCTAATATTTCAATACAACAAATTAGAGGTTGTCTGATTTTGGATTTATTTGCTGAAATAATAATAATCTGTTTACAGAAAGTGTGTATTTATTATTTAATGCCATATCGGCACCAATGGCTTTATTCATGGTGAAATAAACAGTATTATGATTACAATATCATTTCATTACAAAACACAACCAACATAATAACATATACATACATACATAAAATAATAATAATGATAACAGTAACAGTAAAAATAACTAAAATAATTATAAAATGATTCCAGGTGAAACCTTTTTAAAAATGTCTATTAATATATTTTCTGAATATAAAATGTTGTGCAATATTATTTAAAAATGGAAATTCTATTAAAATATGTTTTACACAAGAATTTGTTGCATACATTAAAACTAGCTTATGAATGAGTGAGCCTTGAATGAGAAGTTCGACGTCTTTATATACAACCTGCTCATATCCATTTTCAAAATAATAACATGATTTAGCACTGGGTTCACCTAATAATGTCTGTGTTTAAAATAAGTTTATTGCACCAATAATAAAAGTCTATATACTGTGAATATATTCAACAAAGTTCTTAGTCTTTCCTTCCCATGACAAGAAGAAATCCAAAATTTATCATGTAACCAAAATAGATTTTATGCATAATATGGGACTTGATTATAAACAAGCCTGAATGCATTAGGACTTTCCAGTGTCTATATCAAACCCAGCTGCTCATTCAAAAAGATGCAATTTAACAGCCATCCACAGCACATTACAATAGTAAAATAAATCTAATTCATCAATACTAGATCAGAGCAATCCCTTGGCATAATTGCACAGTATTCACTGACTGCAAACTCCTCTGAAACCACAAGCTTGTAGAACATGCACACTCAAAAAAATGTACTTTCACCTTTGCTAATTTTACTTAATCTGTTCATGTTAGGATTACTTAAAAAAAAATTATTTAACAATGTGAACTTGATTTAATCTAGTTCATTCAACAAAAAAGTGTGTAGTGTCAGCTTTACTTAAAAATTATTTGTCCAGCCAACATAACATTTTTGCATAAAGGTAACATATTAGTGAAACCAACACAGACTTGCATCTCATTGGATGAGGATTTCTGCAGTGTATTATGTGTAATTTTTATTCTGTCACCCTCTTGGAGAAGTGTAGCACCATTAGATAGGTAGATGAGTAATACAATTTATAGCAATTACATTGTTCTAATAAGTTTTAGAACAAAACAAATAAAGAAACAAATAGTTTGAAATGTTGCTTTGTATTTTAAATATGTTTGTGATATGCTTGGTAAGCTGTAATTATAGAAAGGTCTTGAATGAAGAATAACATTAATCAACTGGTAATGGACCTAATGTAAGGGGTAGCATTTCTAAAATGGCATTATTCAAATTTTATGTCAGCATTATTTAACATTTTCAGGTACAATTAACTCATTTGTTGTTTGTTGACTCTATTAAGGTTTGTTAAGTTTACTTAAACTTATTTTGTAAAATGAACTTAATTATTAAAAACATTGTCCAAAACATTGCAAATTAGTTGGGCTGACACTATTAAATTAAGCTTTGCCCAACCATAGTAAATAAGTTGAATCAACCTTAATAAATTAAGTTGAGCCAAAGTAAGTACATTAAATTGGAGTAACAGAGTTGCATAATGCTGAAATAAAGTAAATTAATCATGTGGAAATCCTTTCCATGATTTTTTTATGTTCGTTCAAAGAGTTATTTTTTTGAGTGCAACAGCACAGCTATTTCACTTTAAACACACAGCGAAACCATTCATTATCTTACATCACAGGCTTCTGAAGTCTTAGAATCATTAGGCCATATCGCAATTCTTGTCCCAGAATTCAAGACTTTATAAAATGATAATTAAGACTGTTGTTATATCAGTTAAAATATTTAAGACATTAACTTTTCATGGATTATGAAAAGCAGAGACTCCCAAGAAGAGCCGCTCACTGAGGTTAGTATTTCCGACCCACATGTAAACTGCCAGGAACTTACAGTCACAAACCCAACTGTAAAGAGTTCATCTAAGAAAATGTGCATTTAAAGAAGTAGATAGGGCATATTTTCATGCCAGTAAAATAAAAAAACTTGCTAATTAAAACTAGATCATTAGTGAACAGAGGCGCAAATGTTACACTCCTTTTCATAGCGGCTAAGTCAAGTGTAGTGGAAGTCTAGTTGAAATTGCTTGCAGCACCTTTATCGGTGCTCTAATAAATCTGTGCATTTGATCTTGTGTAGTCAAGTGTGTAAAACAAGCGGGTATGCTTCAGTCTTTAGTCTGAGGTTGAGCCTGGAGGGAGAGGAACGTGAATAGTTGCAGCAGTCACATCTGACAGAAAAACGTTAGCAAAAAATCCTTCCTCGTGATGAACACCACTATACAAGGTCTATTCCTCAAACTCGACTGTAGCTTGCGGGGCTGTTAGCAATGTGTTTGAACCCATGAGGCATATAAGACCGCATTTGGGCAAAATGGACATTAAAAATGCATTTGGAGGTTAGATTTCAGTTAGTGGTCCAATGGAAATGATTCAGTAATGGCACTGGCCAGCGTGAAACAGACATCATCTTCCCTCACATCAAGCAGAAGATACATTTCAAATGAGGCTATATTTAGTCAACAACACCGGAATTGCTGGAATAAATGAGACATAACACATATTGACCCACGTTCAGTACAACTGCATAGGGAAGACAATAAATACACAATCTAATAAACCACATGCCATCTACTGTGGAACAGAAGCTGGGATTTCTACTTACAGGTTCTTGTTATGGAAGCACTAATGATCCCACAATGACTGTGTCTCAAAACCAAGGCGAATCATTAGTGCATTTCATGCCAATGATTTCCAAAAGTGCTGTCTAGCTGAGGTTAGAGAAGTCACTTACGTCAAAGCGAGACATTTATTATTAAAAAACATTTTATTTTTATTTTTACCACTTGTTTTCATTGAGAATAATGCAATGTCTGATGTATACGTAGAGCAGAAATTTGCACCAATGAGATTTCAATGTAAGCAAGGCTCCCCCCAGTGCAATGCAATGCAAATAAAATAAATAAAAATACTATGGAAGTCAATGGGGACCAAGAACGGTTTGGTTATTAACATTAAAAAATATATACATTTTGAATTCAGCAGAAACACTCAAGAATCAAGCCTGATTTACTTTAGGAAAAGTAACAGTACCATTCCAAAGAAAGCAAGAAATTAGAGCAATTTATGAATCAAGAGGAATAACAATTAATTTTACAATGATTACTTTTCCAAAATGATATAAGGAAGTATACGGCCAACAAAATGTGTCTTCCAGAGGGTAGCAACCATAGCTGACTGCAAGCAAGAGAAAAAAGAAGAGTATGTGATTTCACTTCCCACATATGGTATATAATAAAAAAAATATATATAATAAAAAAAGACAGAAATTGACAGCAGTCGGAGTGGGTTTGCTTCATGCACTGATAATTGTTATCCTGATGCACTAGTACTGCTATGAATACACAAACGCTTTGCCCTCCATTATTTGAAGCAAGAAAACTGATTACTGAATAGATGAATGTCTTATATTTCCCAGCAATACAGCTCATTTGAGATCAAGTTTTCTGGACTATCTCTACATACAATGTTCAATAACTCACCAGCCCAATGCAATACACATGAAGCCCAGAGATAAAAGAATCGTCTATTAAATCTATCACTTATAAGCGTCTGAAAAGTGACCGTTGCCATCTTGTTCAACTGAACGCTCTCCCCATTGCAGTGCCAAGACAGAAAATGCAGAGAAGTTGAACTTTGGGCCAAGTCTGTTAAAAGCTCATTCTCTCTGTGCTGAAGAAATCCTGGCTCGGGAGCTGAAGACAATCTCCTGTTCTCCACCGAGAGAGGCAAATTATCATACTACACATTCACGGTCTGAGCAGACACCATAAAATGTGGGCCAGACGTACCAAATGCTGCATAAAGACCAACTCTCAAATGCCTGCTTGGTCTCCAGAACCAAAGAGAACAGACATCTGAGGCTTTTAACTGCAAGGCTGGAAGCTTTTTCAATGACTTTTCCTCTGTAATGTGAAGAAAAGACAGCTTTTAGCTTGGCGCAAACATTCATTTCAGGAAAGTGTTGCTGGAAGTAATGTCTCTAAGTGGTGCTTGCATTTGTGTTTTATGGGATAGGCTTACAATGGCATGAGAACGAATTAAATGGCTTTCAAATTGCAAGCTTCAAAAAGGATCAGAAAGAACTGCAGGCTAAAATGAGTGAAAGAGTCGTGTTTACAGTGGAATTCTGGGATTTTTAAGGATTGGTTCACCCAAGAATGAAAACGCTGTCATTATTTCCTCACCCTCATGTCCTTCCAAACCAGTTAGAATTGTCTTTCTTCCTCGCAACACAAAAAGAGGGAGATTCTGAAGAGTGGCCAAATCTCTGTTAACCATTCGACAAAATAATTCAGTGCCAAAGGGCTATAAAGTTGCATAAAAGAAGACAAACAAAAAGCTTGCATGCAATTTCGAGTCTTCTGACATGAAGGCGTTCAAAGAAAACTTTTTCCTTTAGATTTGAAAGCTACACCACAGGGAAGATGATCAATAGCTTAAAGAGACTGTTCACCAGTGTTGGGGAAAGTTACTTTGAAAAGTAATGCATTGCATTTCTTCATAAAAAACATAAAAGTGACTAATTGTGTAACTCAAGTTACTTTTTATGAAAAGTAATTCATTACATTACTTTTGTGTCACTTTTTGTCACCTTGATTGGGCTTGCTTATTTATTTTTATGAACGATAAACCCAAAATTGATATTTTTGGAAACTTTAAAGGCCCTTTCACACCAAAAGTGAAATGATAAGCCTCAGGATGAAGGACGTGCCTGTGCATTTACTCCTGATTTCTCTCAACATGGGGAAAGGATCAGTGATTAAATGGGAAAACAAAGTTGCTTATTTGAAAATTTGGAAAAACGGCATACTGAAACTTTTTTTTAATTGAGAGGGGATCCTGGTTAAGAGCACACACTTCTGACTAAAGACCTGTTCACACCAAGCACGATAACTATAAAGATAACGATAAAGGCACAGAGAAACGATATCGTTGGAATCACTTTCAGAACGATTTTTTTTTCCGATGAACAATAAGAACATTGCCAACCAATCAGAATCAATCCTGCTGTAATGAGCTCGAGAATTTAAAGCAGCAGACGCACGTCTGCTTAGAATACACAGACAATATCGTTCGCTGGTGTGGACGCTAATATCGTTATCTTTATAGTTATCTTTATAGTTATCGTTCTTGTTATGAATGGGCCTTAACTTTTGGAGAACTTCTAGAACTATTAATATCACACAACTAATTCTCTCAATAGGAAAATAAATAAACTCTTAACGGCCTTTAACAGAAGCTAGAAATGCTTAATACTAAGACAATACTAATCAAACGTAGAAAACTTTGTTCTACGATAGCGTATAC
This sequence comes from Carassius auratus, assembly GCF_003368295.1. Lineage (NCBI taxonomy): Eukaryota > Metazoa > Chordata > Actinopteri > Cypriniformes > Cyprinidae > Carassius > Carassius auratus. The sequence continues at coordinate 8,375,094 of NC_039281.1, read as the reverse complement.
TTTGGGATTTAATGATGACACTGTTTTAATTTTTGGGTGGACTATCCCTTTAAATTCCAATCGGTTCTTTGCAAAAGGCTGATGTTTGGCTTTAGAAGACTTGAAATAAAGTGTGCAAGTCGTATTGAAAGTCCAGTATTTTTTTTGTTTTTTTTGCAGCTTGAAAGTAACATAGTTTGTTTTGTGGAAAACAGTGGCCAGGACATTCTTAAAAATAGTTTTTTTTAACTATGAGACAGATTTTTGGTGTGATTTCTTATTTTTATTCCTGAGACATCGGATCGGTGGATCTCCTCTGATCAACACGGCCTTATCAGACAGTCACCAGAGGGTCGTCAGGAGACGAGGAGATTACCAATCAGCCCATCTAACCCTATTCATCTCCCCCACGACATGAGGTACAGCTCAAAACAACCAGCAGATCCACTGCCTGTGAAGATCAGCTAACATACAGCAGAATCCAAACACAAACACTTGGCATTATAAGCTTTAATGTTCTGAATAAACTGGGCCTAGTAGTTAGAGGTGCAATTCTTTATATTGCATTTGAAAAAAAACAAAAAAAAACATGTATGAATGCTACATTGATGAAAAGTGCTTTGCCTCCAGAACAAATCATTATAATGATGAGCATTATTTGAACAGAATTGGTGCTCGATTCTCTGCAGCATTGGTACCATAGAAAACAACCCGCTTGGCCTCTGATGTGGAAGTGCCTCCAAAACGGCCTTTTATCTGCAGTTATTATCCTCATATGTCACTGTCATAGAAACAACACAGCGCAGTGACAGAAAGGGCACGCGGCGTATCAGAATATTGTTTAGAGCGCCGATTATCACCTGCAGTGTGCTTTCCAACTGTGTGGAAGAGAAGACGTCTCTAGAGACTGACCGGATCTCAACACACACAGTTCAGAGACAATGTTCAGCGTTCAAGTGAGGATTATCATAATTCACTCCACTTTGCATTAAATGACAGGAAAATCTGAAGATGCATACCTTTCTTAAAAAAAAACCCACAGATCTTATAAAGCGGGTTTCGCACAAGAATAACTATCTTCAGGAGCTTGAATGAATGTGATTTTCAGTCCGGCCACAACCATAAAGTCAACGCCATTCGTGCTGTTAAATGGGTTTTGTTTTGTGTTTCTATTAAATAAACAAATATTAAGCAATTAACATGACTACAAAACAGGACTGAAGAGCCACATGAAAACAAAGCTTTTCAGCCTGCAGTAATATGACTCCTGAGACTACAGCAGTCATCAAAGAAAACGGTATTACTGTAACAGCACCGCAAACTAAATCAAACTAATTAGGATATTAGAACATGCTGAAGTCAATCTGGATTGAAACACTCATTTATAAGGAATGATTGCTAATGTTGAATCGAATGATGCTGCCATTCAGATGTTAGGGATCAGTAAGATTATAAAAGCAAATATAAAATATTATTTATTCCTGTTATCAAAACTGTATTTTCAGCATCATTACTCCAGTGTTTCATCCTTCAGAAATCATAACATGAAATCTTTAGAACATCTTTACTTATCACTTTTTGTACAAAAAAAAGTACAGGCCCCAAACTTTTGAACAGTAGTTCACAATATGTTGATTAAAAAAAAGAAAAAAAAAAAAAAGAAAAAAAAACTGTTTTGAATAAATGCTGTTCTATTTAACGTTTTATTTATCAAAGAATCCCTAAAGGTCCAGAACATATAAAGCAGCTTAATTTAACATTGATCATGATCAGTAATGTTTCTAGCGAATTAGGAGATTTCATTTAAAAAGGAGAACATTTTGCAACCAGTCGGATCTACAAATGCAGTAATAAATATATATATATATATATATCCTTTTCAATTAACTGAATCAGAAACTACAACACTGGTCAAGTCACCAGTTCTGCCAGTCGGACAGTAAATGGTCTCTGTATTAGCCTCCATCTTTCTTTGAACTGTGGTCGACTGCATCCAGCCTGCGGCCCTGTGGGACTCCAGACGTGTTGATCATATCTGCTTTCCTGAGTGATGGCGCTTGTGCCGTGACATGCTTCACGTAAAGGCCCCCCCACAGGGGACTTGGCTCTATGAAAGCCATTTTAGGAAACATTAGCTCTCAATGGTGGGTAACCAGAAAATCAATTATCCCCCTGGCCTCCAAAACTAGCCGGGGCATCTGTTCGCTTTCATCTGTTAGGACGGTCCAGACCGGGCAGATGGAAGAAAGCACTGGAAAAATACATATATTTTGAGATTTAACAGTGTCTTGTTTTAGTTTAAATGAAAGTTATATGAATGTAAAAATAAACCTGCAATTACAACAATCAAGTTTCTTCAACTCACCAAGCTGCATTTATTTAATAAAAAATACAGTTATATTCTGAAATATTGTTACGATTAAAAATAGCTGTTTTCTGTGTGAATATATTGTAAAATGTATTTCATTTCTGTGATGTGCAGCTGTATTTTCAGCATCATTCCTCCACTCTTCAGTGTCACATGATCTTCAGAAATCATGAAAATATGATCAAGAAAGATTTATGATTGTTATCAATGTTTTAGTGAAAATTCAATACATTTTCAGGATTCTTTACTCAATAGAATGTTCAAATAAACTGTTTGTTTTAAATAGAAATTATAAACATCTATACTGCCAATTTTGGTCCATGCTGAAAAGTATTAAATAAGTCAACAAATCACTAAATAATAACCCCTCAAATAAATTTGCATGATATTTAAGTTTGGTTTCAGTGAACTCTTAATACTGGTGAATGGAGAACTGGCACTTAAATGCCCCGCTTCCTCTAGATGTGACGGGGTCATGAATATCCAGGCAGAAAGCCAAAGGTGCTTCATTTTACAGCTGTGGACACATGTTGGGCAGGAAAATTTGCCGATATGGAGAAATCATTCCCAGCTGTCTCTGATGGCTCATCTGCAGATTCTGGCAGGTTGAGAACCTGGCACCAATCTTGACTGAAACGGAGAAAATAAATGCATCTCAATCGAAGCCGGACAAGAAAACAAACTTGACAATCACACCGGGGTAGACTTCAGTGTGGAGCAATCGATCAAACGCACCACCAGACCCAAATTATGCATGCTGAACTTTAAAAGCGGCAAGAGAAATAAACCGGCGTCTCTCAGAAGTTTGATGCAAAGCAGAAACTCACAAAAAAAAATCTCCAATGAATATAGGTGGGCTAACTGTGAGGCAAAGTTAAAGTTCTCACCCCTGACCGGTTTCATGACGCCTCTATATTCAGTTCTCTCTCCACCATTTACCCCATAGCTGTCCTTCCTGTGTCTTCAGAGAATAGAGCGTTTGCTTGAATCCCTGCATTAATAATTCATAGTTTTCGGCGGACACCGTGAATACCAAATCCTTCATATCGCAGGGCACCACCATCAATGCTGATTGCGGCACCTAAGGTCATTAGCTTCATCCCCGGTGATGTGCTTACGAATGTAAATGACCGGCGAAGGATGCTGACCTGTTAGCCGCTTCATCTAAACCTCTGCTGGCCAGATGAGGGGCGGAGGGAAATTACATTGCGCACTTCTTCCATTTATTATTCATTTTACTCCTTCACTCTGTGAAAAACATGAATTATGGCTGTCGCTCGGGTGAAAAGGAAACATTCACGAGGTGCATTCACGATGGCCCCGTTCTCCACAAGGTGCCATGGCAACACTGAAATTATTACCTGAAATAGCAGTGCAATAAATGAAATCAAATATTCCCCAATGGCCTGGACGTCTAGGGCATAACAATAACACTGCTAAAAGATATAAGCTGCCTGAAATCTGAAGCTTTTCAGGTTAAATACTGCTAGAACAATAACCTCTGTTGCAATTTATATCCGTCCAGCTGTGCAGATGTTCCCTCAGGAATCAAGCCAGACAGCAGGTGCAAGAGCTGCCTAACTTTAGGAAGGTCACAGAAACAGCTTGGCCGTGCTCATGTTCACTTTAAACACGATGCATTTGCTGTCTGCTTGTAAAATGGCCTTTTTAAAAGGAATTGCTCATCCCCACCTCCCAAACAATAAATAAGAATTAAAAAAAAGATCTTTATTGCCGTGTGTTTTTAGAGAAATTTGTTTTGGTGACTGATGCTTCCACAGCACAAGAAAAGACCGAGATAATAAAATGAATAAAAATAACAAATATATATGCAAAAAAAAAAAAAAAGATAGTATTTGTGTAAAGGAAATGTAAAAAGAGTTATGCGTGTTAAATAAATCAATGTATAGATAGTGTCGTGCATTACATGTTTATTACCAAATTTACATGCGATGGCTCTGTTCTTATGTCTACGCCTGTGAGGGGTCCGAGATTAATTTTCCAGCACTTTTACTCATTCTGGGTGAGAGCAATTGGATCAGCCATTTCTGCCCACTATTGTCCCATAACACTGTGAGTAAGTTGGGAAAAAAAACTTTCAGGTGACAAATAAGCAATATATAAAAGCCAATAATGAAAGCAGTCTCACTATAGATGCACAAGCCGGCACTGTTATGTTTTATCGGTATATACACAAATGAATAAAACAAACTTCAGCAGGACAGGGCAGCAGATTTCTCAGATTAGCTGTTGCAGCTGTAAATTTACAGAAGATAAATTTGCATCCAAAGCCTAAAGAGTTCAGTGCAACTCTGGGATTCATCATGAACGCCAAAAACACAGGCACTGAAGAGTTTGGTATCTTTACCAGAGATCTCCTTTCTTAAAATATAAAAGCAATTATATATTTTCAGATACTGTGTAAAGAAAAAGTAAAGACGATTTAATTATGTGTTTATTCATGCATGCATATTAGTTTTGTCACGATACCAAAATTATTGTTTCGATACCGATACCTAGTCAAGAATTGCGATTTCGATACTTTTTTTGATACTTTTCCTGAAAAGGGAAAATACACTCTCAAATATCATTGATTTATTTTAAAACCGGGACAACATTCTACTCATATAACACACTAATAAATGAACATATGAACAGCAGATATATTAAACATTTGAACAAAATATGAAATATCAAAATATCAAAAATAAAATAGAGCAATTACATTCAAGTTCAAGAAAGAATAAATTTAGCAGCATTATCTCCGTTATCATAAGAAACATAAGAGTAATACATTTATCTTGATTCTGAACTTTGAATAAAAATATGAACAGCGATTATATTAAACACTGTTTCTGAACTCAGAAGATTAAATGTCAAAAGATAAATAATATCAATTTGAGCAATGGCATGCATATATGCATTTATTCACACAGGCTCACCAGAACTGGACAATAGAAGATTGGGAAAACATCGCTTGGTTTGACGAGTCTTGATTTCTGCTGCGACATTCAGATGATAGAGTCAGAATTTGGCATGAAGAACATCAAAGCGTGGATCCATCCTGCCTTGTCTCAACGATTCAGGGCTGGTGCTGGTGTAATGGTGTGGGGGATGTTTTCTTGGCACACTTTGGGCACATTAGTACCAATTAAGCATCATTTAAACACCACAGCCAGCCTGAGTATTGTTTCTGATCATGTCCATCTCTTTATGACTACAGTGTACCCATCTTCTGATGGAGACTCAGCTCAGATCATCTCAGACTGGTTTCCTGAACACGACTCTTGAATGAGTTCACTTTACTCAGATGACCTCCACAGTCACCAGATCTCAATCCAGTAGAGCAGCTTTGGGATGTGCTGGAACGGGAGATTCTCATCATGGATGTGCAGCCGACAAATCTGCAGAAAATGCTTGATGCTATAAAAATAAAATAAAGTGGCCAGTGAGTGCATAATATTCCATATATTCCAATTCTTCTCTGATGTTGGGCCAGGACGATGTAAGAAAGAGAGCGGCCACTGCATCTTTAGTATCATAAGATTTGGATCTTCTGCTACTTAACATACAAGACAACAGATGAGCACAAGATCAACAGAAAAAGACACTAAATCAGCCTACTGTACTCTGGAGAACTCATCTTCTGATGCACAACATTCCCAAAAGAGGAGACTGATAACATGATCTGAACACTGAGAGGAGCTGATTGGGAACTGAAGAAAATCCCCTGTCTTTTCAAGGATCTGCACATTATTCGCACTCACACCTCTGTATAATAAAATAATATTTCTCTTTTTATTCATGAAGAGAGTCTGGCTGACCCAGATATTTTCCAGATGTCTGTGCTTTAAGGAGACTGTCATGGTTGGGCTAACACAGAGCCAAATCACTGTCCAAGATGCAAAAAGCACAACCGTTCCAAAAAATTGCTGTCAAGAAACATAACAAAACAGTCAAATTTAGCAAGACCGAATACACAGACACGGACTCGTGCTTTCTTCAAGGTACTGAAATAAAGACACCCATTACATTACCAATGCAGCGAATAACAAACATTATTTCACTAGATGTGAGCCATGTGCAGAGTAGGGTAGATTACTTACAAATTGTAGTTCGTTACTTAATACAAATGACATGACAAAATTTTTTAGTTAATAACGTAATCTAGGTTACTCGTTTTATGTAAAGTATTCTGATTACATTTTAGATTACATTTAAGCTAACTTGTTTTAAACTTACCATTAAAAGTACCACATTGATATACATTTCATTTGCTGATGTAAACATCATGAAATGCATGACAAATGGCATTGCTCCAGGGTTTTCCAAACTGAGGTTAAAGTAAGAACTGCAAATTAAATTGAATCGATCAGTGGGTTTTATTGAGTTGATAAAAACCTAATTATTTAAATCATAAAAATGTAAATACATTATTTTAAAATAAAAACAAAACAATTAAACACTTTTTAAAATTTTTAAATATTTGATTACCTGCATGTATTTGGGACATTTTACCGATATCAGAGAACTGCAAACATGTAAATGCCTTGTTAAATTATTAAAAATTTTATTTTCTCAGGGATATTTCAGGGTGAAAGAGGTTTGTCTGAAGGAAGAAAAAAAAAGATAATAAAAAAAAAGTTTAGTGATTCATGCATTACTTGAACAAACATGAATAATAAACATGCAAACAGCAATGACATTAAACATCCAGAGTTATCAAAGTTAAATTATACTGTAGGACTTTAAAAGAGAAAAAAAAACGAATTAGGGGAAAAAAAATCTATAAATTCTGAATAATTTGCTGCCATTGTGTGAATAATATGCAATCATGTAATCCATAAAATGTAACCGTAATCTGATTATGCACAGTTTAAAATGCAATTACAAGTACTTGGTATCTTCTTACGTAATCCAGATTACATTAGCCAGCACTTTCCATGTGTAAACATCAGCATAGGTGGAAAACTACAGTAGCAAAAGGCCAAGCACCTCAGCTTCCTCCTCGTGTCCTGTCTAAGCTGTAGGCTGTCAGAGCCGGCAGTGTCTGGGCACCTTATCTTGCTGAGGAACGTGCTCGACTCTACTGTCTTTATTGGCAGGATGATGGAGAGAGGCCCTGCCTCCCAAGATAAACAACTCCTCTGTAGTCTGTGATGCTCTCCTGGCCCTGTCTTTGCTGCTGGCTGCTTCCAGCATGATTAGCAGCCAGTGCTCTGCTGGAAAGCACCGGCCAGCCACCCTCATTCACAAACACTGGCACAGCGAGTAGGTGGAGACTTAGGCACATACGATAGGCTTGATTTATGTTGCTCAATCATTAGCTCTCACCAATAGCATCTGTTTTTTTCTGGATACTCTGGAGCAAGGCCTGGCTTGCAAATATATTCACTTTGGATAGGACGCCTGATTTTCACAACAAACAACATATTGGTACCATATTGGTTACTTGCAGATATTAACACTTTTGTTTGTTTGTTGACATCAAGTAGCATCCACCTAAAGTTTATCTTTAAAAACACTTATAGTTTTACAACATTTAACAATGTTATCTTTGGTAGATTGAACTTCAAAGATATTGATCATGGTATAATATATTTTTTTTCCTTCATGCATGATATTGGTTTTTGCCGATATCCAATATGCCAAAATTTTTCAACTAATTTTGGCCGACAGTCGATGCCGATATATTTCCTTTTGTTTTGAAACCACACCAACTCTCTCCTGTGCAGAAATTAGAAACAAATTATTTACATTTTGGGTAGTTTTTAACAAAAACACTACTGATGTGATCAAATCACTTCCACACCCTGAGCATGTGGGAGTTAATCCTCTTATTGTATAATTTTTAATATCGGTCAATACCGATATTTGCATTTTAAGCCGTTATCGGCAGATTCCGATATCAGTCCGATAAAATAATGAATACCTACTTGCAAACCCCAAAACTTGCTTTCATCCTCCGATACAACTCACTTGTAGCATTTAAAATAGGGCCGGGACTTTAACGCGTTAATTGAGATTAATTAATTACAAAAAAAATAACGCGTTAACTAAGATTAATTAATTACAGACAAAAAATTCCCGCATTTTTAATAACTTATTTTTGCACCGTGGAACGTTTCTCACTGGATGAGTTTTGGCGGGACCGATTATACTGGAGCACCAACTAGCGTTCGCATATCACTGCGGCACATCGAGCCTCAAGGATCACCTCAACGCAAAACATATAGCAGCTAGCGTGGACTTTACACTTTATGTTGAACTATGTATTATTTTGTTTGTGCAACTGGCAGTTTATGTTGAACTCTTTATTGTTTTGGCCAAGGTTATTGAGAATTGGACTTAGTATGTTATGGCCTCTGAAGCAACAGAGAGATGTTTTCTAATAGTCAGTGTTTCCAATGTTCTGAATGTAATTGACAGTATTGTGTTTTACTTAAAAAACCTATAAGCTTCCTGAATTTCTGAAATGTACTATTTCTAAATTGTTTCTAAATATGCTATTGCTATACTTAATGGCAAAAATTGCACTGGTCTGCTAGACTTGGTTGAACAAAAATAAACAATATTTTGTTGCTTAAGCTTATGTATTCAGTCATTATTCAATGGTATACTATAAATCCATGTGAAAAAAAATACTTTCTCACTGTTCTCAGGTCAAATATTCATATGCGATTAAAATGCGATTAATTTCGATTAATTAATTACAAAGCCTCTAATTAATTAGATTAATTTTTTTAACCGAGTCCCGGCCCTAATTTAAAACTATTATTTATTAAAAAGAAAAAAAGAAATATTCAACTTTAAAATCAGTGAACCCCTAATGAAATCTGCTCCATTTCTTCCAGCTTAACATTAATTTGGAAATGTGTTCTGGAAGTACAATGAGTTGCAGATGTTGTTCATAACTTCAGTAAGCACACAATATCTTTGAAAAGTTACTTTGAAACAACCTACAGATTGTGCTCCAGTTTTGTCATTCACACATCTGTTATAGCAACATTAACAACTTCAAAGTGAGATTCAGGTATACAAACAGGCACGGCAATCAATTAATGGTGACTACACAGAGAGTTTAGCACAGACAAACTGACAACTCATCAGTAGCCACCAAACTGTATCATCCAACACTGACAAGCAGTTATCACATTCGTGCTGAAAACAACTGTGGGCATTACTGGATCAGCTCTGGATTGGTTTTCCTCCTATCTTTCAGACAGGAGTTTCTCTGTGTCCGTAGGAACATATATGTCAGACTCTGCTCCTTTGTCTTGTGGTGTGCCCCAGGGTTCTGTGCTTGGCCCTCTGCTGTTCAGCCTGTATATGCTTCCTCTTGGGAAGATAATTGGTAGTTTTGGGGAAATATCATACCATTGTTATGCTGATGATATTCAATTATATTTATCTTTTAGCCCTGATAGGTTGGACAAACTGTCCTTGTTGCACAATTGCTTAGCCTCCATTAAAAATTGGATGGCAGATAATTTTCTGCAACTAAATCCAGACAAAACTGAGGTGCTGATTTTTGCACCAGATAACATTATTCCTAGGATAAGGCAGGAAATTGGGGATCTATCATCTTTGGACTGTAATGTTGTGCGAAATTTGGGTGTCATTTTTGATAAATCTATGTGTTTTAGCAGTCATGTAAAATCTGTGGTTCGTTCCTGTTTTTTCCATCTCAGGAACATCGCTAAGATTAGATCTGTGGTTTCTAAAAAAGAGATGGAGATGCTTATTCATGCTTTTATTTCTTCTCGTCTTGACTTTTGCAATGTACTGTACACTTGTTTAAACAAATCCTCTATGGACAAGTTGCAAGTGGTACAGAATGCAGCTGCAAGACTTTTGAATAAGACCAACAGAAGAACACATATTACACCTATACTTAAGGCTATACATTGGCTTCCAATTAGTTTTAGAGTACAGTTTAAAATTTTAACCATTACTTACAGAGCCTTGCATGATCAGGCTCCCTCTTATATCCAGGATATACTGCATGTATACACTTCTGGTCGCTCTTTGAGGTCTTCTGGTCAAGACCTTTTAACTGTTCCTAGAACACGTTTTAAAACAAGAGGTGACCGAGCTTTCTGTGTGGTGGCTCCAAGGCTCTGGAACTCCCTTCCATTAGCCTTGAGAGCTTTGGATTCAGTGGAAGCTTTTAAAAAAAGCCTTAAGACGCATCTTTTTAGACAAGCATTTAATTAGCAATATGGTTTTGTATGTTTTTGTGTATCTGTGTATATTTGTATGTTATGTGCATGAGTATATCTGTTAAGTGTATATTTTAATTTAATTTTGTGAAGCACTTTGTGACTTTTTTGTCTGTGAAAAGTGCTATAGAAATAAAGCTTACTTACTTACTTACTTACTGACGCTTTATAAAGAAAGCCTGCAGTATTCTTAGAACAGTTCTTTACAGATGAATGGGTCTGGACTAGTCAGAATCACCTGAATAATTTAACAAGATTTAAAAAATATAAAAAGATTTGGTGCACTAAATCGAGGGAATACGAGACATATTCTCACGACTGAAAAATGACATGCAAACTAACTAGGAGAGCCACATGACACACTCAGCCCCCTTCCTGTGGACTACTTTCTCCGGCTTTCACTGGAGATACTGAGACTCCAGACAACCTCTGTAGCACGCCGGGATCAGCGAGCTGAGTTTGCAGATTAGACCACCTGCCTCAACAATCCTGCCATCCTATTTATACCCCTGACAATAAATTACTGCTGGCAAGCCTTAGCCTGCACTCCAAAAGAGGCTGGCGCTACCTATGAGCCGTGAGAAAAAGACAAGCACTAATGGACGCAGTGGTGACCTTATTCTTTATTTCACTTTAAATGAGCAACAGCGTTTCCACAGAATGGGTACATGTGCCATGCACCTTTACAGAAAAGTGCAGCACGACTAAGACACTTTGAAGAAGGAGATCAGCTGTCAACAAACCAGAAATGCATTCTGCCGGGCTGACATCTTTTTATGAGTTTCGCTTTGTGCACACAAATGAAATCTTGGCTTGCTTTCTGTTGTTGAAACAGCTAAAAGTCTGACAAAGAGACAGCAGTGACAGGAAGCGCTGGAGGCAAGATATTTGTTGGTTTTAAGCTTCTGAAACCGGACATTATACTGGATATTAAATGTGGACCCAACACAGAAGCTGATTCCTTAAAGAGATGCAAAATGTATTGGTAGCATTTCATTTTTTTTTTAAATACTATTTAATTGGATTTAATAATCAATATTTGTTCTGCTCTGTGCATACAAATTATATTTTCTTGCATTCTGTTTAAATTAAATCACCTTCGCCATCTAATGCTCCCTAAAGTAAATCTTTAAAAAGTTAATTGAAAACCTTTAGCAAATCTGAAAAGGAGTATGCATTTTTAATACAGTGTTTTAATAGTCTATGATATCTACATTATTTTGTACCATGTTTTTATATTTATTGCTTTATTACTTTAGATTCTAAAAGTCAAATACTTTTTGTGGTCATTACATGAAAATAATTAACTTACCTGAGAGAATTTAAATATTGGGACGTCAACTCAAAATTAACAACCAAAAAAAGTCAAAAAATTAAATAGAAATGTAAAAGAATAACTGAATAGGAAGGTTATACTAAAATTGTGTATAAAACTGGACCCAACATGACAATCACAGTGCAAAATATGGTATTAATATTGGCCATTTTACCAAGTATATTTGTTTTTGCAGACACACAAATGATTCGCGAACCAATCTATGAACTCCCGATCTGACTCAAATGATTCATGCTCCGAACTCCGAAACTGACTCAAATGATTCGCGAACCCGCTACGAACTCCCGAACTGAATCAAATGATTCACGCTCCGAACTCCGAAACTGACTCAAATGATTCACGGTCCTAACTCCGAAACTGACTCAAATGATTCGCGATCCCGCTCCGAACTCCCGAACTGACTCAAATGATTCACGCTCTGAACTCCCGAACTGACTCAAATGATTCACGCTCTGAACTCCCAAACTGACTCAAATGATTCGCGATCCCGCTCCGAACTCCCGAACTGACTCAAATGATTCGCGATCCCGCTCCTAACTCCCGAACTGAATCAAATGATTCGCGATCCCCAAACTGACTCAAATGATTCCCGATCCCGCTCCGAGCTCCCGATCAGACTCTAATGATTCACGCTCCGAACTCCCGAACTGAATCAAATGATTCGCGATCCCCAAACTGACTCAAATGATTCGCGATCCCGCTCCGAGCTCCCGATCAGACTCAAATGACTCACGCTACGAACTGTCAAACTGACTCAAATGATTCAGACTTAAACAAATGATTGATGTCTTTCCGTTCTCTTGGCCAAATGAAAGAACATGTTGTGGAGGCACACATCAGTTTTTCTCTTGTCAAACGCTGCATGTCATTGTGAGTCACAAGAACAGCTGTTTTGGTCATCTGCTTGTGTAAAAGAGAGAACTATTCAGAGCATGTTACTAATACCTTACACTGTCCGGCTGGTTTTGCCCCTCTTGTTTTTGGCCTGATATCCTTAATGCCATTAAGCTTCTGTGACACCCACAAACACAGATTCATGTTCAGAATAGTTTGTCTAACACGGCTCAGACAGGGTCCTATGTCAATCTCAGTAAACAAAGCTGTTTGGCTCCTGACTGACATTTTTAATTGTAATCCTCTTGAACGTGAACTGCATTGAAAAAGCAATCAAACACGGTCTAATTGAAACGAGCCAAACATCTGAGACTGATGAAGCCTGTCGATTATTGATTACAGCAGAGCGGACAGAGCTTGTAGAAAATGGTAATTCGTTACCGATTACAAATTACATGACAAGAGCTGTAGCTAGTAATGTAATCCATTACAGTACACATTTTAGGTAAAGTAATCTGACTACTTTCTGATTACTTTTGACCTAACTTGTTATTAATAATAATAATAATAATAATAACAATAAAAATGCAAGTCTTCTTGACGTTGTTTTAAAACACAAAAATTCTTATTTTTCATAACGTAGACAGGGCAAGTGTGTATCTGAAGTCGTTGGTGTTTATTTAGTCTTTAAGTGATATCCTGTTAAAAATCTGTACACTAACATTAGATGAGGTGAAATAAACCATGCATACGAGTCGGTATTTTATTGATATGTGCTTATTAGTGAAAAATACATTTTTAAAAATGTAAAAATACATTTCCCTAATGACAGCAATCATTGTGATTAAAATTGAGCATAATATTAGTTTTTATAATTGTAATCATTATACAGCAAGATGAAAATATGATGAAAATTTCCAAGTTTCCACTGACTGAAACTAGAGACTAAAATTCTGAGACATTTAGTCGACTTAAACTAAAACACTGAATAATAGGAATAATTACAATAATTTATTATTGTGTAAACAATTTGTAATCATCTAACCATTAAAAAGTAACTGTAGTCTGATTACATGCATTTTTTTGTCCCTTTGCATGTCATCTAATCTATTTACAAACACTTAATTTTTGGAATATGATTATGTAATCCAGAATACATGTAATCCAATACTACAGAGACATCATCAAGACAACCTTCTTAGATGTGCCAAAATATAAAACTAAAAAAACTGATAAATGTGGGAAAAACGCAGGATGTTGTTTTGCAATTTAATGCATTGCTATGCAATTACATTTGATATTCTGGACTGTAAATATCGCTTGGGAAATATTTTATTATACACTAGGGGAAATGTCTCTGAAAGAAACTCCAAAATTCTCTCCTGTAGTAATTCATGTAATAACACTTGAGGTTATTCAACAGCCAACGTTCTTGAATAGTTCTTAGAAAAACTTATTTTTAGCTGGAGAGGAACCCGGAGGCTGGTAAACAATGACAGCATGCAATTAAACCGCTTGTTCTGTTCGGCAGAAACATTTTTTGTGTTAATAATAAAAAGTAGCATTACTTGTCATCGACAACTTTTATATAAATGACCTGCCAGAAAGCGTGACGCATACAGCAATGAAATGTGGTCAGAATGAGGGATTGTACGACACAGTGCATCGATTATCAACAGATTATTGGATAATACGTTTCTAATTTATGAGACAACGCAAATGAGCAATACCTCCAAACTTGAATAGACATTAGGGATATAATTTGTGCAGCATCTGTTGAAGAACATTAATAATGGCTATATTTAATACAATAGATAATTGAAGTCTCTGTGCATTTCCTTATAATACGGTTTTAATCAGCAATTTGCATGCCTGACACAGGACTTTATTCTTCAGCTCCAATTGGCTACAACACAAAACAGAGGTAAAGGTGGAGCATAATTAATGTTCTGTCTTCACTATAACACACAAACTCCCAATGCTGGCCTATATTACCACAAAAGAGCTGCTTTAGTGTCCACACATATAGTGGGCTAATCTCTGTGTGTGTGTGTGTGTGTGTGTGTTGATGGTATATCTGTTGGCAGCAGGAGTAATTATTCTGCATATTGTAATACTCTGTGCATAGATGTGTTGAAGAAAAAACTGAACTAGAGGACAGGGGCTTCCTGAAAAGCCTCACACTATTCAGCTTTATGAATGAATCCTGCAGCAAGAAGCAATTTACTATCGCTTCTCAACTCTTTGGATGTTTTAAAACACCATATAATGCAGATATGAGAAATTAACATCTATTATGAAAGGACAACTGGGTTTTTTATTCCTTCCCACCTGAACCAAAGGTCATATTTACCATGGAAACCCATTTCACCAGTGAATATATATATATAGCCCTATAAAAAATAATTACAATTGAATTCTGACTTTAGTTGTGGGTTTATATATTGCAATTTAGACATGCATAACATGCAATTGCAACTTTAGATCATGCAATTCTGACTTTATAAGTTTTTTCTAACAATTCTGAGAAAAAGTAATATTAATATAAACCTTCAGTTGCAAGAAAAAAGTCAGAATTGCAGGACATAAAATCACAGCTTTGAGAAATAAAGTCGGAATTGCGATATATAAACTTGATTTTTTTTTCCCCTCAGAATTGTGAGTTTTAAACTGAAGATAAAATACTATTTACTTACAATTCAGAGTTTATATCACATAATTCTGACTTTATAACTCAAGTTTATATCAAGTAATTCTGAGGAAAAGGTCAGAATTATGCATGATGTAAACTCGCAATTCTCAAAAAAAAAAAAAAAAAAGTTCATTTTTTAGTCAGGTGGCGGAAACAAGCTTTCATATTTTATCCCTGTATGCATTTAACACTTTACTTTCCCATTGGTTAGTCATTTCTTATTTGTACAGTAAAATTTTATCATGCAGTTGAACTCACTCGGTTTTTTCAAAAATCAAATTAAATTAAAATTAATCGAAATGTTACCTGAAATAAAACACGTAGCCTTCTCAACATGTTGCCTTTAAATATTTATCAATTATAAGTAAATATTTGAACCATTCTATTAGACAAACATTTATTAATTGATTAATAATTGCATTTTTCATGCCATTTTCATATTTAAAGCCATTTCAAGCTAAAACTCTCCCTGATATCAAGGTTATGGCCTCATATCATTACCAAGAGAATAACAACTCACAGACACATTAATTATTCAGTTTTGATTCAAACTAATACTTGATTCAAGTGAGAACGGGGAAATCCAATATGTTCAAGTTTTGGTGTTAATACATGTTTAAAGAAATATTTTCAATATAAA
Source organism: Carassius auratus (assembly GCF_003368295.1). NCBI lineage: Eukaryota > Metazoa > Chordata > Actinopteri > Cypriniformes > Cyprinidae > Carassius > Carassius auratus. The sequence continues at coordinate 8,359,023 of NC_039281.1, read as the reverse complement.
TGCATCTTTAACACATAATGTTTTTTTATAGAATGCATTCATAATGTATTCAGAAAGCTTGCAAACACTTAATTTCTGTGGTAAGTGCACTTCATTAAATGCCACTGACACAGATGATACTCCTTTAATGAATGTAGCTGTCTGTCAGTCTGACAATGAATTTATTTCCCCAATCGCTCAAAATTATCATTTGAGCTTCATTAAAAATACATCAGCTAAAGTATGGTTAAGATTTCAATCAAGTACTGAATACTACACAGCAAAAACATCAGATTGGATAGGAAAGTTACAAGTGATGTTGGAAATGCAATTTCGGAAACTTTTTTTCTCAGTTTCAGGAAAAAACTATTCACAATTTACTAGTGTGAAGCAGTGAGAGTCTGCTGGGATATTACACTGTGAAAAACTTCCTGGAGCTTCAGCGCTGGTGCCTTTTATATGGATACTTCATAATGATCCAGAGGCAAGAAAAAAGAAACACTTCTCTTTGAAAATAAGCACTTGAGCAAATGAATCCCAAAGTTATGCACATGTGACTCAGGAGGGGAGAAAATGCACCGACAAACCAATTCTCTCAAGGAAATGCTAATTAATTAGCACTGAGGGCTGTAATGTAATGGGGTTCTATAGCCTGCTAACACATACGCCATGGATTTATTACAGGCAAAATAATGAGAAAGGCATGCATTTAAAGAGGCTCCAGGATTTTCATTTTTATGCAAGCATGTTAATGTATTGGGCTTGAAGAACTTGCATCAGAAAAAAAAGTCGATCATTTACGACTCAGGCCCTAATTACACTCTCATTAACATCAGACTGACATGAGACAATGCTAAGGTAAGATCTTAGCAGAGCAGCTAATCTTTTCCACACACGCCCGTGAAGCTACTGTGCAATCACTGTTAATTTATGTCAAGGATCAAATCTAAAGGTTCAGCATTGATTACTGTGTGTTGATTTACAAGGAACGGCTCCAGCCCTTCAATTTACCTTTAGTGTGCCTGTAGCAGGTTAAATGGACTACTACAGCCGCTGGAGTTAACCGTTTGCATACTGTGACTGTATATAAACTATACATTTAATAATAGACTGTAGTCAACAGCATATTTTAATGCAATGCAGATGGAAAAGAGACAGTGTGGGTTGAAAGCGCAGTAAGTTCAATATGTTGTGCTGTTTTAAATCTGCATGTTTTTCAGAGACATCCAAGTATATAAATAGATTAGTATATATGCATGCATATATATATATACACACACACACACACACACACGTTCAAAAGTTTGAGCTCAAAAAGTTTTGTAATGTTTATTAAAGAAGTTTCTTCTGCTCAATATGCATTTATTTGATCAGAAATAGAGTAAAAATAGTAATACCGTGAAATATTATTACAATTTTAAAAAATAGTTTTTTTATTTTAATGTGCTTTAAAATATAATTTATTTTTTGTGATGTAAACAGATTTTCAGCATCATTCCCAAAGTCTTCTGGGTCACATGATCTTCAGAAATCATTCCAGCATGCTGATTAATTATCAATAGCAGCTTAATATATTTTTTGGAACCTTTCGTATATTTTTAATTAGGAAGGTGGTTTTAATTTTGCACACAGTTTGCTTAGTTCACTGGCACTGTATAGATTCAAAATAAAATCTCCAGCAATGTTCTCAAGCCAAGTTTAAACAGCTGCCATAATAAAAATGGTCTGACAAGAACATTCTTCCTGACCCGGGAACATACGGCCTGCAGAAAATAGCTAAATTACTTTTGCAGGGCTTTTAACCCAAGCCATTTAATCCCAGAAAGTTTAGGGAGTCATTGTGGAGAGAAGAGCAAAATGAGACGTCTCTAAATCACTGCAATCCCCCGTCCCTCAGCTCTGATCCCAGCCCTCGGAGACAACAGCACCAGCCGTACGAGGCCATTACAGATGACCACACATGCATCCAATAAATCCTCACATATGGGTGAGGGGAGAATACATTTAAAACGGGTCAGACTAACAGATTTTGCATAAGTAATAAGAGTCTGTGGATATGCAAGAGCAATATTTTTTGCCAAATTGACCTGCTTCTTTCAATCAAGGATTGAAGAGTGAAAATCAAAATACTGTTTAGTAAAAAACTAACTTGATGCCGCTTTGGAGAGTGATTTGCAGGGAGGGTGGGATCTTATGTTTTCAAAGCTAGCTTGCTATTGCTAGCCTCTATGAAATCGCCTACTCTACCTTAGTCTACTCTACTCTACTCTACCTTGTCGATGACAAAAAAATAATAATAATAATTGTCACAATTCAATCATCTTCACGTTGTTACGAACTTAAATGATGCTACATTTAGGGCCCTATGAATTCTGCAATGCGGAAAACACCGATGGAATAATTAATTGCATAACGCGGAATGTCACAGAATTTGTCACATTTTGAATAAATAAATTACAAATAGGTGGGTACATTAAAATCAAATGGCGATATGAATATGTCTTTGAATATTAAGTTAAAAAAAAAAAAAAAAAAAAAATATATATATATATATATATATATATATGTATTTATTTATTGGTAAACAAAGTGCCACACAGCAGAGATTTACTCTTAGAATTAAGATATATGTATATATATTCCACTTGATTACTAGAAAATTAAAGTACATAAAAAATAATTTCTGAAATAACGGAGACATTTTATAGCGTCATATTATTTGTAACAAAAATGTTTTGATTAAAATTTGATAGAACCATTGAAACATTGAAACAACGGAATTTGGTACAAATTAAACAGAATAAAAAGTTTTAAAAGGTATTTCATAGGGCCATTCTTTTTGTTGTTATTGTTAAACTTTTAATATACTGCTGTTAACACGTACAAGTTCATTATTTCAATTAATTAGACTTGCTTTTTGATAACATGACAAATTTAATTCAACCATTAAAATGGAGACCAGAAAATTGAATAATGGGAAAACATGGAATCCAAAAAAAAAAAAAAAAAAAAAAAAATCACAAAACTTCAGAAGACAGGATTATGCATTTTTTTTAGTCAGCTTAATAACTGTGATCACTGAAATCTATCATTGAATGAAAAAGATCTATGTGATTCTATATATATAATATATATATTTGTTTTATTGTTCTCACTTCACATGAACACTGGGCTGAGAACAGTCCCCTGTGAATGTGTTAATGAAGCCAGCTGTTCTGTCTGCAGGGGCTAAAGATAACCTCCTATCTGTCTACATGTGATTTCCAGGTGTTTTGAAGAGCACTGGGCTTCAGAAGCTCAGCTGAAAGATGTTTTGTTCCACATCACGTGACAAGACGTTAAAAGAAGCAGGTCCGAGGGAGAAAACCAGGTGTTTGTCATCATAGTTGCTTCGTGTCACTGCATTCAGAATTCATCACCAAAATAATGGACTGGATCCCTCCGTGACTTATATTCACATTGATTTACTGTCCATGAGAAATATGTGTTGTTTATGGGTGGGGGAGCTCGGACAGCCTCTCAATCATGTTGGGAGCAGGCTGCTAATTCAATTTTTCGAACTGAAATGAACTCTGCGGGCTGATGTCGGCGTGTCTTAAACCGAACAAAACTTATTTTACAGGGCAATGATCAGCTGACAGCTTTAAAGCTTAAAAAAATACAATACATATATTAATTATGGAGCACATGCTCATATAACTCATAATCAAACTTTGTTACAAAGTAAGAAATGGTAATAATGGCACCTGTGTGAATACAGAAACCCCACAGAGCTCGGACTCTTTCATTTGGCTTTCCTTATAAATAAACCAATGTCTAGCTGAAATCCCTAAACCTCAGTCGGGGAATCGTATGGTTTCAGCACTCTGCCTCTACATTTCCACAAGCTGGTGTGTCGACCTTTATCTCTAAAGCTTGCTGGATAACTCGGATAACTTCTCAGTTTTTCACCGTGATCTGAACCACTGGAGGCACACACTGTTCTTCCACCCAACATCGCAAGACTGATCCCAAACAACCTTCTGAGAAAAACAACCTTCTGAGAAAAAAAAAAAAAACACAGCTTTGGAGAAACATGAGGATCGATAAAGGAGGGCAGGATTTTCAATTTGGGATGAACTGGTACTTTAAGAAATTAGACTCATGATGGAACAAAACAATGCTAGTCTGGGACATACTACTCACCTCACATACTTCAAAAACACACACAGAAACGCTACTTTTTCACATGCTACGTATATAATAGAGAAGTATGCAATTTCAGACACAGTGCTCTTGATTAATCATTGATAAAAGGAGCAGAGCAGGAACACAACAAGGGGTTTGAACTGTACTTGGCTAGATGTTGACTCTGAATTGGAAACAGTACTTGGGCAACAAATGATGGCTTTTCACAAGTCACAAGAACACAGACAAGAACGCAAACTGAAAAATGGCTCATGTGTTTATACGGTTCAATAAATGGACAGTAAATCCTATTTTGGATAATAAAAATAACTTCTGAGAGAGTAATATCCAGGTTTATTTGATGGGGACAAACATATCAAAAATACATAAATGTACAACGTGCCAGAATTAGCCAGAAAGCTATTTTACATCCACAGTCCCTGGACTGATGGTAAATTTGTCACCCTAAAAATATAAAATAATAATCTATACATAATGCATGCATGCTCTAAACAACATTTAAATTTATGCTATACCAAATTTTTTTTTACTTTATCCCAAACCAATAAATAAATAATAAACCGCAGTTTAACCTACAGTAGACATATGATAATCCATGTTTTTTTTTCAGTGAACAGGAGTTTTGTTTTTTTGTGTTCGTTTGTCGTGCCAAGCCACCAGAACTGAACCAAACTGAAAACCATGAAAAAAAAAAAAAGTCTGATTTCAAAATGGTTTTCAAATAATTAATAATGAATTCGTAAGATTTTCAAATTATATCTAATTTACGATGATTGCTAAAATATGCATTTTTTTTTTAAATTCAGGTCAGTCGAGACATTCATTTCAAAGTATGAAGATATAGGCCTGTGATTCAAATGACATTGTTCAAAATAGCAAAGGCACCCACACGTCGCATCTGTGTATCTGTGTGAACTTCTCCTTCAGGGTTTGACAGAATGAGTCTTTTACTATTGCTATATTTATATCTCTCCAGAGATCGACAACAGTCACTTTCCTCAGTCCCATTTCACGCAATAGAAAAGTTTATCTATGTTCAAGTTGAAGAGGCTCTGAAAGGCATTTCAGAAGAGCGTACACCGACTGACTGGAGCATGACGCTGAGCCATTAAAGCACAATGCAGGATAAACGTCTTTATCTGCACACAAACATATTTCCACAGTGCCAATACAAACAAATCAGAACGACTTGTGTGCAAAGACATCTGCATCGGCGGAGAGATGTATGCAGATTGCCATTTCATGCACACAACGCTTATTATTTCAAGTCTGTGGCATTGTGCCTTAAAAAAAATAAATAAAAAAGGTTGTGATGTTCATCCAATCTCATCAAGCATGAACTTTGTGACTTATTCGGACATCTATTGAAAGTTTCATGAGTATGAGACAAATTGCACGATTCAATTCCGGCCGAGGATGAATTTCGTGAAGTGAATATAATGGTGCTACCTGACCGCTCGTGTTTCCAGGAGCCGTGGCTTAAAGAGCAGTGGGATAGCCATCGCTCTGTTGCTCAATCACACCGCCTCTGCAATAAACACTGGGAGGCCAATTATAGCATTGAGACGACAGGAGGGGATTCTCTGAGACCCTGATGAGGATTATTGCAGCTGAAAACCCATAAATGATCAGGCCCTCTTCAGGGAGAGATAAAAACCAGGCCACCAAAAATGTAGATGAGTTTGTTTCTTCATCAGATTTGGAGAAATGTAGCATTGCATCACATGCTCACCGATGGATGCTTCGGAATGAATGGGTGCCGTCAGAATGAGAGTCCAAACAGATGTCAAAAACATCATGTAATCTACAGAAGTCCAGTCCATCAGTTAACTTCTGGTGAAGTTGTGTTTCGGGCTAAAATACAAGTCCTCTTTCTAGAATATCTCACATGAATCAGGAGACATTTGGTGGATTTTCACTGGAGGAAGCGTTATTTTAGATTGTGGACTCTTGTTTTTTATGTCAAAATGTTGTAATGATGGATTTGTTTCTTTAAAACATGCAGCTTTTGTCTTCTCCAGATGTTTAGCGATTGACTGGAGCATTGTGAAGTACTTATGATGTTTTTATCAGCCGTTTGGACTTATTCTGACGGCACCCATTCACTGCACAGCATCCATTGCTAAGAAAGTGATGTCATCTTTCAGATTTTTTTAGAGGGGGGGGAATAAAGTTGTAAGTGTCTTGGTAACACAACTGTTTTTACACAACCTTGTCATTTTTACAAGAGTAATTCAATTGAAACTTTTCTTAAAAATGGTATAAAAGTGATATGAAACAAAGGCTAAGCCTGTTCTGATGGGCACATGAAGACTACCAAAAGCCCTATTGATTGGTGACGCTGACATCAATTCCCATCTACATCTCTCTTATTTTCTAAGTGCCCTTGAGGGTCAGCAATCTATGGAGACGAGAGACACTACTGGCCCTTCTACAAGATGAACAAATAAAACACCAGGCGAGAGAGAAAACAAATGTCTGCTAAATGGTGCTATTGTTTCGACATTATAGCGGTGTCTGGAAAGGACAGCATGTGTGGCCCGAGGCTTTCAAAACACGTTTCACTGAGGTCAGGGTGTGATGTTTTCACCCGTCAGGAACAGTGAACGCAATATCACAGCAACTCAACACAATCACTAAAAACCCACGATAAACCCTGAGGAATTAAACCTGGTAAATAGAATTAAAACACCTTGCTTGGGAACTGTGTAAGATCTATTATTTCCCAATAAAATCCAGCAGTAACATTTATTATAAAAGCATCACTCTAAGCACTGCTCACAAGAGTTAGGGATTTGAACAAACCTCTAACCCTATTCAATTTGGGCATGTAACTCTTCTTGCACAAACATGAATGAGATCTCGAATCAAGCAGCTTGTTGAGGAGATATGGGTGATATGTCCTATATTTTACTGATTTAAAATAACATTTCACCCAAAAATGATCATTTGCTGAAAGTGTACTCGTAATCAGGACATCCATGATGTAGATGAGGATTTGGAGAAATATAGCAGTGCATCACTTGCTCAGCATCTGCTCCTCTGTAGTGAATGGGTGCCGTCAAAATGAGAGTTTAAACAGCTGATGAAAACATCACAATAATCCACAAGTAATACACACCACTCCATTCGTTTAGAGCTGTTTTGGACTGTTTTTACTCGTAAAAGATGTTTGATCTGTGCATACTTCTCTCCTGATTCAGACCAGATGACTTTTCAATGGAGCAAGCATTATATGGACTCATATTTTGTCCAATGGTGTGAAGTTAAAACATATATATATATACTTTATTTTACCTTCATAAGAAGTCCATAAGATGTCCCACTTTGGCAAAGCCCCGCTGTCCTCTAACAACATTTAAAAGATCAACAGTTTATATTATTCAAAAAAAGTGCATGTCTCAAGCTAGAGGAAGAAACCCTCTCATGGCACTGCTTTCATATGGATGAGATTAAGGCATTCGAAATCCCTCGGCTCTGACACTCACTGGATGTAATGGAAGTGACGTCGAAACCATCATGGGAGGAAAACGCAGCTTTAAAAAGAGGACAGGTCTGCGGGGGAAATACTTCTTAAAATCCTCCAACCACGTTATGTTCTGCAGTAAGGATCCTCACCACATTATTCCACACACTGATTTTATTTTTATTTTTATTTCGTCTGCTTGCACGGTCATACTCTTGAACCAAGGCCAGAAATACTCTGTGCAAGCGTACAAATGCAAATGCTTGGCCAACGCATTCATGTGACATCTTGTCATGCATACTAATGGGAGTTAGTGCGTAAAGTACATTTCAGGCCAATAGTGCATCATCTTCTTCTCTCGATTAATTAAGCTTATTTACCCGCTGTGTATTTATCCTGAAAACATTTCATATAATCGGTGATATCTTGCATTGGTTTTCTCTTAAATGGATTTTTATGCCTAGTGATGTGATATATACCCCCACTGAAAAACGTCAACATCATTTAGATTTTTTTTATTTTGGAGTTAATATACTTCTTGAGTTACAGGCATGCAAACTTTGGATAAAAAAAAAAAAAAAAATCTTGAAAAGTGCTTTATCCCCTTTTTGAACGGTCACCTTTGGCACAATGCAACACAGATTGATAAAGTCAACAGATTTTACTTATAGACTTACCAATCTAGGTGTATTAATAACATTATGTTGCTGCCATCTTTCTAAAGTAATTTTTACCATCCTGTACAAACAAAAGTGGATTAATCCATAAATATACATCTGTGACATTCAATATTCTGACTCTTTTCTTCATTTATGTGTTTCTTTTGCCAGATAGAAACACATAAATGGGGGCTTAGTTGACATGGAATGACCCGGTAATAAATTGCTGAAATTTACTCTCTGCTTTATCCAGTAACAATGAAAGATCAAAAGCATCAGACTGAATTTCTTGCATTACTTGTAGCAGTAATAGGGTTTCATCAGGCATCAGCACTTCCACTGGAAAGCACACTTTGTCAATATCTCCTAGTTAGCTTTTCAACATTTTTCTCAAACTCTTCTTTGCACTTTGGCAGCGGTAATGTATCAAAAAAAGAAACTTTAGAAGAGGAAGAAACATTCATCATAAAACTAGGCCAATTCCAGTCTCACTTTAAAAATGTGTAATATCTAGTTTGCTCTAAATGAAAGGCGTAGCATGATATCAGCTCACAGCTGGGATAAATCCTTAAAAATGCAACACTGCGCAGATCAGTTGATTTAAATAGTCTTGATTACACATAGACACTATGCATAATTTAATCAGACCGGCAGCATAAATCTTCAACAGTACTGAACAAACTGTAATGTTTTCAATTGCAATTAGCGATCCCCACTTGAAAACACAAATGCATGGACTAAGTGAGTTTTGAAGCAACACAAACTCAACATCTGCGAGCTCTATACCATTTCACAAATATTAGAAATGACAGCGCCAGCATTTACTTTAACCAGTCTAAAAGGGGCAATCCAGGATCAGGCCAAAACAAACAGAGTAGAAGCAGAATCTCGGTAGATTCATTGTGTTTAAAGAGTTTAAAGAGCCACACAGATGGGAAATCAAAAATTACCTGTATTACAGTGTATGGTGAGTACTGCGTGATTTTCAAAGCGTTTGGTCATAAAAGAGGGTTCATTACCAACTTTATTTAGACCAACAAGCATCTCCGAATCACAACGCGAAGTATGATTATGAAGTTATGTGTTTGTTTTCTCCCGAGCGTCGCACTAGCACTATAATTTAACCCTCTGGAGTCGATTTAACATGGATACGCGTTATGAGTCATTTTCCCCTGATAACCCCAAAAAGAACTTAAATTACACTTTCAGTTTTAATCGTACAGATAAGAGCAATACATCAATCGAATCGGTAAATTGTCTATTTTTTTTGGGATACAGACGTAACTTTGTGAACTTATAAAATAAAGACAACAAACAAGGTGTGCTGTCTGCAGCCTTTGTCTGCGCTGATCTTCATTTACAAACACATAATTAAAATGAAGTGTGACTCCGTGAATACTCAACGAAGAGACATGAGAGAGATATCTATAGAAAGCTTGATGTCTACTTTATCACAGAATATCTGTTTTCGGTTTTAAAGTAATCCATATGAAAACAACGCGATGTCTGTTTTTCACGTCTCCCTTCGTTATATTTAATGTGACCACGTCTCCGCGCTGAACGCGTTATTCAGATTCAAACTGAAGCGCGCGGCTGGAATACACACACACAGAAGAAAAAGCAGCGAGACTGTTCAAGTTTTTTATTTTACAGTTTGCTTCGCGGTGAGAGGAATAAGACATAATTCACCCCAAAAAGATGCTAACACATTGTTTACCGTGAAGTAGTGTGTGGAACAACCAATCAAACCTGACTATGTTAGTTGATCAATCAGAACACAGTATGCTACCGAAAGGTGGGGTTTAAGGAAACTGAATCTTTTGAACAGCTTCGCACGAACCGTTTGGGGATCTCTGAGAATTGAGGTAATTTTAAAATGATATTTTGACAAAATGACAATGTTTTTTAACCTTGGATGGATTTAAACCTAATGTACAGGACTTATAAATAGTGATAGGAAGCTTAGAATTTTCATCTTACTGTCTCTTTAATTAGTTGAACGTCTCGTCTCAGAGATCAGTTTCATCTCAAAAAACCTCTGCTTTCATTAAAGGGGTCTCATGATGTTGCTAAAAATAATATTATTTTGTGTATTTGGTGTAAAGCAATGCGGTTCAAAAAACACATTATTTTCCATAAACTTTACATTATTGTTGGTCCTCTATGCCCTGCCTTTCTGAAATGCATACATTTTTACAAACCTCATCGATCTGAAAAGCGAGGTGTGCTCTGATTGGCCAGCTATCCAGTGCATTGTGATTGGGTGAATATTTCAAGCGTGTGACGGAAATGTTACGCCCCTCATCATACTGTGATGACGTGTGTCCCAGCACGACGAGACAAAACAATAAAACACCATTACAAACGAGGCATTTGTTGCATCCAGTGGGGACATAATTACTTTATGATTATAATGACTTATACGTATTGTGCCTCGTAAACATAATGTCTGCATTTGGAGAAATGACAAACAACAAGAGCTACTCTACACTGCTTAAAACTCATGTTTGAATCATCTGTGGCAAATTCTTTAAATATGAAAATGTACTTACAGACTGTGAGTCAGAAGTGTCAGACTGTCCTCGTAAGCTGGAACTGCGCCACTTTACAGAAACAGACATCGGCATTGTAGGCTACTCTCAAAGGAAACAGTCCTCATCCTCTGCAAAGTGCGCTGAACGAAACCATGCATCGTTGCTCTGAGATGCACAAATGTTCTCCTCTTACTTTGGAGCCATTGGCGAAACAGAAAAAAAAAATACAAATAAATTGTCATTGCAATGCAACTCACTCAATATTAAGCGCCTGGGGTTGGCAATTTTTATTACATATAAGTGCAATACATCATTTGAAATTGTTAAGTGTCTACTTTTACATGTGTACAGAAATGGCCAAAACTTTTGGCAGTAACAAATTTCATAAAAGCTTGTTTTGCAACACTTGCTGCTTAAGTATTTGTAGATTATTTTTTCATATACCGAAAAACAATGATAAGCCTATCATAAGTTTTAAAGGCTATTATTGTCAAAAAATATATAATATATTGTACGACATATTGAGTGAGTTGACCCTTGTTCTTCATAACCTCTGCAATTGGCTCTGGCATGCTGGATATTAGCCTCTGGGTCAAATCCTGATTGATGGCGATCCAGTCTTGCTTTATTAGTTCTCGGTGTTGAGCACAATTTGTGGGCTTCTGCTTGTCCACTCGCCTTATGAGGACTGACCACAGGTTCTCTTTGGGATTGAGATCCGCGGAGTTGCCTGGCCACAAATCCAAAATTTAAATGTAATGATCTTCGAGTAACTTCATCACTCTTTCTTTGTGACATGGTGCTCCATCATGCTGGAAAATGCACGGATCAACACCAAACTGCTCATGGGTCGTTGGAAGAAGTGGCTCTTGCGGGACGTTTTGATGCCTTTCTTTATTTATGGCAGTGTTTTTGGGAAGAATTATGAGAGAGCACACTCCCCTGGTTGTAAAGCAACCGCACACATGATTGGTCTCCGGATGCTTCACTCTTAGCACAACACAGGACTCATGGAAGCGTTCACCTTCTCTTGTCTGAACAATACACTTTCCAGATGTCCCAAACAGCCGGAAGGGAGCTTCATCAGAGAAAATAACTTTGCACCAGTCTTCTGCTCTCCTTGCTGCACACTCTGGGACGTCCCGAAGACTCAAACCTCTCTAATTGAAGTTCTCGATGATCCGGTAAATGCTCATTTTCAGGTGCAATATTCTGACATTTTGATGGAAAGCAATGATGACTGCACATGTTTCTTTGGAGGTAGCCATTGCTAACAAGAACACAATGATTTTGGAAGTGATTCTTCCCTCCTTTTATAGCAATAGTCAATATCACGTTCATGAAAAATATCATACAAAGTTTTCTTGCACTATTATTATTATTTTTTTTACATGCACTAGACAGACAAATTACTTTTTAGCATCTCTTGCAGGATGGCCACATTTTTAAGACACTGTAAAGGTAAAAGAAATTCAACTTTTTAAAATGCACCTTGGGATTCTGTACTATTTACAGAATTAAAGCATCGGACAGCATTTTATGAATTCATCACTGCAGCTATCAACAGCAAACCAAACTTCAATTAAAAGAAGTAAAGCAGGTCCACTGAACAGTTACTTCTTGAAATGTCATTTGCTTTTTTTTTTGCATATGCTGTATTTTTGTTCATGTCTTCTCTCCATCAGACAATTATTTTGAGACTCTTCAAAGTAGTTTTTCAGGCATGCAAGCTGTTTTAAGACTTGATTTTCTTAAGTTTTTGTACCTTCATTCAATATTTGCACAAAATATTTACATTTAGCTTCAGAAGTGTGCTACTGGACAGTAGTTTTAGATTTGTAATACTGTCTGTGGTTAAATCTAATAAACATGTTTGATCTAAATGGTTGTGGATCATTAATTTAAAAAAAAGTACTTTTTCTGCTTGAAATGACATCTTTTTTATGTCAAAAGCCACTTTTTCCGTATTTTGTTTCTAATTAAATACTTGTATGTCTATATCTATACCTTAAATGTACTTACTTTACTTATCTGAATTCAAATAAACATTATATGACTTAATCTCAAATTTAAAAAAATTTTTAAGTTCAAATGCAAAACTTTTTTTGTTGTTTTGCAATCTAAATAAATGATAAATGCATGCTTTCGTGCTGCTATCAAAGTCCTGAAAATATCCCGACAACTCATTAGTGATTCCATCCAGCAATCAAGTCTATTCGGTCTTAAAATGTTAAATTAAACTGTCAAAAATATTCCCATGCAAGAGCTTTTTCAATGAAACGAGGAACAGCAAATTCATGCAATGAATGAATGAAGTGACAGGAAGCTTTTAGTATTAAACACACACACACCTTCCACTCAGTGACCAGCTACGGTTCATTGATTACCTTATCACAGGAATGTCAAAGAGAAACGCTCGCTCATTTCTATTTGTGTGCAGAGAGAGAGGAGTCAGCTTTGTCACGGTGCATTTCTGCTTGAAAGGATATTCAAATGACACCTGCTATCTCTCAACGACAAATCAATACAACATAAACCAACAAAACAAACACAAGTGCTAATGGACGCTCTGCCCTTGACTTCACACTACAAACTTTGAGTTGTGTGAATGTGTTTCATTGTTTAATGGGATACCATGAGAAATGCACCTATTCTTTCAAATCTAGAGCCCTATGAAATTTCCCAAATAGAGCCCAAATTCAGTTTTATTTGAACTATCTCCACCCTCCTCCAAGCACTTTTAGCTTAGCATAGCATAGAGCATTGAATCGGATTAGACCGTTAGCATCTCGTTTAAAAATGATGAAAGAGTTTTTTTGAGTGGCGGTTTTCTAGGCCGATATTGCTAGGAACTATACTCTCAATCCGGCGTAATAATCAAGGAACTTTACTGCTGTACCATGAGTGAAACAGGCACAGTTATATTGAAAATAGTCCCTGCTAGGTAACTTCCAAAAAGCCTATTTTCAGATCTAATCAGATTCAATGATCAATGCTAAGCTAAAAGTGATATTTCCAGACCTTGAGAATGACTGAATGGATTCGAAAACGGTAAAACTCAACTATTTAACTCTAGGGGACTCTAGGGAAAAACAAAAAAAAAAAAAAGTGTAGTGTTCCTTTAAGAACAGCAATTTGAGCTCTACAAGAACAGATTCAAGCTTTGCACAAAAATGAGAGCCGCGAACAGACCGCTAGTGCTACGATTTCAAAGCATCAGTCAGAGGAATACAACACCCCACTGATAAAGCTTACATGATCACAAATCCATCTCAGACCAGGAGAAACACAACATGAAGGACTGAAGAGATGTTGAGATAAAACACAAAGCATCACCTGCCTTACAAACTGGGGGGAATAAAGGTTCACACAAATATGCAAAATGCAGAAATGCCATTTTCTGTCTAATAATGGTGCATGAAACTCAAATAAAGCGGTCAATATTACTTGCTTAAAAGATCAGTTAAATCAATGTTTCATTCCTTCAGTTGATTACCACAAAAAATCAAATACATACAGATTAAGTATTAATTAAATTGAATGAAACAATTAAAATGGAATCCTACATTTGATAAAACTTTGCTGTTAAAATGTGTAAATTTCATGATTTCGATTAATTGCACATGCTTTTTAATTAATAAAACTGAATTGAACCATTAAAACGGAGTACACAAAAATGTTAACGCAAAGGGAAAAAAATGGAATCCAGAAAAAAATAAAACAGGAACGCTAGAATCTGGAAATAAATAAATGTATCACCTGAAAACAAGACACACTGAACAGCATATCAAGTTCAATTTGCACAATAATATGCAATAATATGCATTAAAAAACAAACAAACAGCTGTGCACAATATTAGAATGATCTCCCGGCTGAGCACTTCTGAGTCTAAACAAAACAAACATTTATAAGTTTACAAGTCTCTCATCATCTTATTGCATGTGGCTATGCATTTCTCTTGTTGCTAGGATACAAAGCTTTACATGTGATTCACTACACGTGTGTGTTATTGGAAAACCTATAATACACGGCAGAACACAGAGAAAAACAACAAGACAGGGAACCATTCAATTATTGCTCCACCAAGAGCCCATTTCTACGAGCACACCTGCTGTGAATATTAAGATGATCTTACAGCAACAGTTTAAACTGTGAACTGTGAACATTCACCCAAATATTAGTGCTTAACTGTCGGCAGCCATACCACACTATTCAACAAATTATTCAGAATTACTTTCCCCTTGGAAAATTTAAATACCTGAACTTAAAAAAAAATTAAACATTTAGAAAAAAAGTACAAATAAAATTAATGATGCTAATAATATTAAGACCTAAAAACCAATACATTTCCCAATATAGCGAGTAAAATCATTGCATATTCTGTGATGGTTTCTATTGTTTTTATGGAAGTTTATTTTAACTGCATGTGTGCCAGTTCAGTTTGCTAGTCATGATTTAACTCACGTTTATGTAACGTTATATTACTGAATACAGAGTGCAAATAAAAATGATTAATTATTTAATAACGATTACTAAAGAAATACTAATAAACCTCATGTGTGGACGGTTTCATAAAAAGTCATTTATTAAAACAAATAATATTCCGTGTTGATAAAAAGCAACCACTTCGCTCATCGGTTCTCAGCACATTACGAATCAAACACCTGTCACTGTTTCTGAAAGAATCATTCGCGAACGAGTCGTTTCACGGATTTCAAGGGTTCACTAAAAAGATCCGATTCAAATGAACAACTCGTTTCACGAATCATTTACATCGCTACTCATCAGGAAAGTGACGTAACAAACGTTTAGCATGCAACACTGTTATCATTCATGTAACCGCATTTCACACCAGTAACTATAATAAGTGTTCTTATATAAAATATGAATGAATATGATATCTATTTCATGTAATATTTTAATAAGAGTGACTGATAACCCAAAGTTACAATTAAAAAGCATTTTGAAGTTGAATAATGTTTTTTATCTTGATTTAATTTTTTTTAAGATAACGTTTAAACTGCCAAGAAACATTAAGATACGGTCACAAAAGTATGAGAAATAATAAAGACTGTACACATTATGACAACGCGACACATGTTAAAGTGTTTAAATGCGCAGTGCATGAGAAGCATCTCTGTGCATGTGAGTTGATATGCGCGCTCACCTCAGATGAAGAGAGAACATGAACGCGCTCCAGCCTCCAGACTGTGCTGGGTTTGTCCGGTGCACGGTGATGCTCCAGCGGGACACCCGAAGAGCCAGAGAGCAGAATCACTGCTGTCAGAGCCGGAGAGGAGGTAAACACCGGGCATTATGGGATTTTGGAGGAGCAACGTGCTTCTATGCACGCGGGGAAGCACACAGCGACATCTACAGGGGGCAATGATGTTTGAGGTTGACACTAGTGTTTTTATTTTGTCATGAGACTATGGTCACACCATTGTATTCTGTGTATAGGAGGGTGTTGTGTTGTGTTGGTGTTCCACAAAGACAATAAACATTTGGTGAAAATAGCATAGATTAAAAAAATGAATAAAATATACTTTAATTAAGTTCAATCTAACAAGAAATAAAAGTCTTGTACACTAGTGTACTCTGAGAAACCCAGTATTGATAATTAGACAAGTGCTGAATCAGTTTTCTTTGTGTGCTGTTTCCTAATGAAACACTTTCGTCCTTGATTAAGGCTTCCTTTGACAAATCACTTCTGAGTTTGATTGATCTATAATTAGACGTCTGATACAGTCTATTGTCAGCTGAGCATCAATGATTTTGTGTAATTGTACAAAAATGCATATAAGATTGCAATTATTATGATCAAAGATCTCTTTAACCTGGAGGGAAAGAAGATTCAAACTTACACTGAAGGTTTCTCCGAGTATCTGTTCCGTTCAATCAGAGTCATGTGATAAAACCAAAACCAATCATTTTCATTTAATTGAACTTGATGTGCTAAAATAACAACAAAAATATTTACAATTATAAATAATAATAATAAACACAAATTGATATTAACTGGACTGGAGTGGTGTGGATTATTGTGATGTTTTTATCAGCTGTTTAGACTCTCATTCTGACGGCACCCATTCACTACAGAGCATCCATTGATGAGACACTGATGCAATGCTATATTTCTCCAAATCTGATGAAGAAACAAACTCATCAACATCTACTATTTCTTTAACAGACAACATTTTAGCATGAAGG
Organism: Carassius auratus; assembly: GCF_003368295.1. Lineage (NCBI taxonomy): Eukaryota > Metazoa > Chordata > Actinopteri > Cypriniformes > Cyprinidae > Carassius > Carassius auratus. The sequence goes on along the minus strand of NC_039281.1, from coordinate 8,341,986 downwards.
CACAACTGAGGACAGTTTCAGATTGTCTTCCATAATAAAAGAGAAAAGCTATTACCTGCAGCAGCAGCACAACACAATGATTACCTCTTCGGCTGTTGGTTATATTCCAGACTGTATCTGTAGTTTCACGGTTCCATTAGTAGATTCATTACAAGAACAAGAAGAAGTTATTATATTTTGATACATTATTTGTATGTATAACATGCAATGATGAACCATGAATGAATATTAGTAAGGTCAATTTTTATTTCAAGTGATTGCACATGATCAGTGAGGTATTCCTACATAAACACAGCTTATTCTGATAGTCTTTGCTGCTGTGACCATAAACCATAAACATAATGAATCTAATGTAGCTCTGAAATAGAGCACAAGGCCAACGAGAAAAAGCTCTGCACGTCTTCAACAGATCACACCCGCGTGATTTATTGCTCTCCTGTGATCCTTATTCCTTTAGCTGCTGCAAAACAGTACATAAATCCCACTGTTTTATTCTCCATCGTGAGCTTTTAAGGCTGAAAATAAGTTTTTATACTTTAATGCATTCTCTCTTTGACCACAGCTCCCACATCAAAGATGATAATCTACAAGAACAATAGTTTTCTTCTATGAGCAGATATTCTGCAGAAGAACGCTTTTATGCTTTGTGACGTGTCTTTTAACCCACAACTGAGGTTTCTCTGAGATTTGCGGTGTAAAAGCACAAGGCTAGAGAGACAGATTGAATAAAGCAATAGGAGGAATGGGAAATATGGAAGCACAAAGACTCACACAAACTATTATCCTCATTTGTCAGACAAACTCCACGGACAGTACTGCACTGGGCGGCTGGACTATTCACGAACAGCAGACCATTAATCTTCAAACCAATTCAGACGACTCAGTATCATTAAAAACTAGGAGCATAAAATAATTATTTTTCTATTTTTTTCTATTATTTTCTTTTCTATTCTATATTTAAGTATACAGTATACATTCTTTTTAAATTTTATTCTTATATTTTTATTGTTTATTTTTATTTCCTTCGTTCATAGCTATATTTATGTATATTATTTATTTTTTGTGTTTTATTCTTTAATAATTGCACTGTCCATGGAGCAGACCTGACTCACATTTCACTGCTGGTTATATATGCTCTATATAATTGTGTATGTGACGAATAAAAATCTTGAATCTTGTGTCTTGAAATGTATGCAAATTTCATGAATTTTACATTTTATGGCACCAGAAAAAATATAAAAATGATTAATAAAAAAATTATAATAATAATAAAAACATAATATTTATATTTTTTATTATTTATATTATATATATATATATATATATATATATATATATATATATATATATATATATATATATATATATATTATTATTATTATTATTATTTTTTTTTTTTTTTTTTTTACATAATTAAATCAAAGATGCATTTACAGTGATTCAGAAGCAAAGTTGTGTAAGGTGTTAAAACTAAAAAAAAAATTTTTTGCACCATTACCAAATAGTTTTCGTATTTGCCCCTACATAAATCTAACAAAACATTTATAATCATCATTTTCGATTTTCGACATTGCTTCCAAAGCAACGGAACTTATGGTGATCGGTGAAACAGAGCATTTCATAAATTCCAAATAATATTAAAATGTGTTTAACCAGAACACAATATCAGAATAACAGAAAATAAATGTTTACGGTGCACGTTCATTGCTCAGAAACATGTGGACCACAGTGCAATATCACAACATATCTCTCATGTAAACATGCAGGGCTGTTGATAAAGATATGAAAACTTTGTGCTGTTTCAGGAAGCCAGTGTGTGGGGAAAAATATCAGCCTGAGGTACAGAAGCAGAAAATCCCAGACTAAACATCGAGAGGAAGAGATGCTGTGCATGTGCTGTGTGTAGGATACAGTTCTTCAAGGAAAAGATTGTTTACACCAGAGTCCCCCGGCAAACAGGAAGCATCTCTCAATAACTCGTTTTATGAGATGTGTGTGTGTGTGTCCAGCTAATGGCCCTCTGCGCTGGTGTCTAGGTGCTTTGAGTAGGAGCAGATGTACTTCATAAACGAATCAAAATGGAGAAATAACTCAGAGAAATGAGGAGACAGAGCCAGATAAAGAAAAGTGAATAGTCTGTTGGTTACCAGGTGAGCTGGTTCACAATCATTACACCTCATCAGAGACCTGAGATGAAGGACGACACAATCTGTGATGCTCAGTCTCAGTCCAGCTACAGACGCAGGGAGGGAACAAAATGACTTTTTCTGAGTAGTTTTTGCATTCAAATTTGAACAACTGATCTAAAGATGTATGCATGTATATGTGTGTGTGTGTGTGTGTGTGTGTGTGTGTGCATGTCTTAAAAAAGTTTGAATAATTTATATTAATTTTTGTCTATTTTAGTATTACATTTGAATGACTCATGACTTATTAATATTCTATACCTATTTTCTAAAAAAAATTAAATAAATTATTTTAAATGCAACAAGTGAGGCATCTCACTAATATAATGCACAGTATGAAAAATGTCAATTTTGATTTGATTTGCTAAAGAACGACATTTATCAGTGTTATTAAATTGTAAGTGTTTTAAACACTACCTTTAAGTGAATTTTAGCCAGCAGAAAAGTACAAACACACACAGCAGTGGCACTATCTGACGTGCTGAGCTTGTTTAAATGGAGGTAAATATGAAAGAAATGGATCAAAGAACCGTCACACAGAGACTCCGGCGTTAACTAGTGAGGCTCACAGACACAGACCAGGCTTACTAACCCTCTAATGAGTGTGAGTGTGTGGACAGATGACAGAAACAGATATCAGAGGTATCACTATCTGTGATGAACGAGAGGAGGTATTAATAAACCAGTGTTGGCTGAGCAATTATCATCTGTAGTGAAACACAGAGAGCTGAAGATGATGGGAGCTTTGAGCAGGGCTCAGGTCTTTCATTCACTGATGATTAATCACAGGAAGTGTGAGCTAAGACACTCGTGTGGCACTCTGACATCTACTGAGACAGGAAATAATGAGCTTGTGTTTAACTGAGCTTTTAATCGGAGCAATCTGAGATTGATTCTTATAATCCTAAAATCCAGTTTTTTTATCAATGCTGTTTTTAACACGTTAAAGCCTTTAAACAATGATAAAGGTGATGCAATTTAATTAAAGTTAAAAGACTTTTTAAAAGACTTAAAAAATATTTTTGCCTGATATTTTCCACCACGGTTGTGCTTTAATGTGTCTAAATGTGTCCAATATGTCTATATTAAATATTAATCGCACTGGACTCAGATACACATTTGAGTTGAAATGTGAATTCGAATATAACAATTTTAACTAGAATTAGAACTAGAAATTGAATTTGAATCCATTTTTTTTACATATATAAAAACTGTGAATACATTTAAAATTGTATATCTTTTTTTACAAAATTAAAATTTGAAATCGAATCCTCTTTAATATTTTAATGTAAAATGTTTTGCTGCATTTAAAAATGATTATTAAATTAGCATTTTATTACATTTATATTTATATTATCGTATTGTTAATGTATTGAAATTAAAATGTGACTTTTTAAGTTAAAATATATTATTGCATTTAAATGATTACATTTAAAATGTATTACAAATATAGTATATATTATTTAAAATTAACATTATAATTTAGATACCATTTACTTTGTTAAAATTATAAATGTATTTAATGTAATGTATACATTTCACACTCACACACACACACAAATGCATATGAATACATTTTCGTGGACTGAGGAGTCAAGAAATCTATATAAATATGATTAAAAGATGAATATGGGACAAAACTACAGAATGTCATATTTTATTATTGGGTGATTCAACACAAAGACGTTTTACCAGCTAAGAAGATCAGCACTTTTAGAGTTTCATCTCTATCTGATGTGAGCAGAAGTATTGGAGCAGGTCTTTCTAAGTGTTCAGCTGTGTCCCGTTGCATTAACACTTCAGATATTAAAAGCAGGGAATGTGTCTTATCCATATATCCATTGCTTCTGCATTCTAAGTCTTGCATTTGACGATGACACACACAAACTAAGATGAAGACGAGGAAGCCGATTCTGAAAGAAAAGCAAGCAATTTGGATGCTAAAAGAAAAGAGGAAGTCCACTAGAACTACAGGAAAGATCATAAAACATTGAACATTAGCAGTTGTGTTCTCTAATAATAAGTTCCCTGTCGCATCTAAAACAAAGCGTTCAGTGCATTTCTATTCATTGTGCAGTCGTTATGTTAAGATACACAACTCTCAGAGAAACAGGCGTGAAAAATCGTACAAATGTGCCCCGCTTGTAGTATTGCAAGGTAACGATCAAGCTGTTTGTTTACTAGCTGCTCTCGACAAGCAGACAGAAGCTGTGTGGGAGGACGCCGAGTGTCTGGAAAGCCACAGTGTGTTCACAATGCTTTTACATACAAGAGACATGCTCCGAAAAATAGGTTGACTCTTAGATGGTTCTTGCAAAAATGCTCTAGTTTTCTTCAGGTGCAGGTCATACTGAACCAAGCATAAGAGGCAGAAGAAAGATAATAAGAGAGAGATTCAGGCTGATAACAAAAAACCCAAAGAATGTGGAAGACGAAGAGGCTGATAGAGAACAAGTGGAAAGGACACGTTTTTACGTTTTTATCAACGCTTCCTGTTCATTTACAACTACAGGCAATTAGAGGACGGTGTGAATAAATCACACCTCCATGGGTTCGCTGTAATATTTGCATGCCTGTATGCATAGAAATTAAACCAGATAGACAAAATATACTCATTTTACTAAAGGTAAAGGGCACAATGCAAATATCTGAGTTCAATTTTGTCACAAAGGCAAATAAGACAAAAATACACATCCTGGCCACAATTTAGCATAACAAAAATATAATAACTGACATTATCAAAAAAACTTGTTTTTGAAGAAGAAAAAGCTACACTACTGTTTAAAAATTTTGGGGTTGTTAAGAGAGTTTTGTTTTTAAAATTAAATTTCTAATATGCTCAGAAAGGCATGCATTTATTTGATCAAATTAGAATTTAAAACAACTGTTTTTTATGTGAATATAAGTTAATGTAATTTACTTAATTATTCCTGTGATGTGCAGATGTATTTTCAGCATCATTCCTCCAGTCTTCAGTGTCACATGATCTTCAGAAATTATGAAAATATTCTGATTTACAGCTCATGCAGTAACATTATAAATGTTTTTATGATCAATTGGACGCTTCTTTGATTCTTTCACATACAGTACACAATTATTTGCATTTTACAACCTGAATGTTAGCTCTGAACTCTCTGTTTGATGCACGCTGAACTCCAGCAAACACAGACTCAACTCAATATCACACAAATAATTGATATTCACGTCCAGTGTTGGGAAAGTAATGGGTTACTCATAACGTGTTACTGTAACGCATTACTTTTGACAGTAACTTATACTGTAACGCATTCTTTTTAAATAAATTAACTCGGTTACTGTTACCATGGTGCATTGTCCATTACTTTTTAAATAATGTATTAATTTTGACTGAAGTGCAGCCTCTTTGCAGCAACTACGCATTGTAGGATTAGTGGATGCCACCCACTGTAAACACGAAGACGCACTGTGGGCGTGTTTCTGTTTATTCAAGTATGAGCTGCAGTCATCGCGAGGCGAGGCAAGGCAAGAGCAACACGAGTTTCATTCAAATGATTCGCGATCCTCAAACTGACTCAAATGATTCGCGATCCCGCTCCAACTCCCAAACTGGAGTCAGATGACTCAAATGATTCGCGATCCCGCTACGAACTCCCGAACTTATTCAAATGATTCCCGATCCCCAAATTGACTCAAATGATTCGCGATCCCGCTACGAACTCCCGAACTCACTCAAATGATTCCCGATCCCCAAATTGACTCAAATGATTCGCGATCCCGCTACGAACTCCCGAACTCACTCAAATGATTCGCGATCCCCAAATTGACTCAAATGATTCGCGATCCCGCTACGAACTCCCGAACTTATTCAAATGATTCCCGATCCCCAAATTGACTCAAATGATTCGCGATCCCGCTACGAACTCCCGAACTCACTCAAATGATTCCCGATCCCCAAATTGACTCAAATGATTCGCGATCCCGCTACGAACTCCCGAACTCACTCAAATGATTCGCGATCCCCAAATTGACTCAAATGATTCGCGATCCCGCTACGAACTCCCGAACTGACTCAAATGATTCGCGATCCCCAAATTGACTCAAATGATTCGCGATCCCGCTACGAACTCCCGAACTGACTCAAATGATTCGCGATCCCCAAATTGACTCAAATGATTCTCGAACTCGCTACGAACTCCCGAACTGACTCAAATGATTCGCGAACCTGCTACGAACTCCCGAACTGACTCAAATGATTCTCGAACTCGCTACGAACTCCCGAACTGACTCAAATGATTTGCGATCCCAATACACATAAAAGTGTGCACATCCAGAGAAATAAACAGCAGATGTTCATGTTAACAACTTCTTTAATTTGAGCAAACGCTGCTAATACACATACATTTGTTAATAAAGTAAATAAAACGAAAACATGAATGTTTTAATGCTACTGAATAAAAATAAATGATCTACTCGAAAGTCTCTCTCTGCTCATCATGACAGGACCTGGATCAGTGAGCTGACTCAAATGACTCCACTCACCCTAGAACCACCCCTGTATATACTGTGTGTGTGTGTGTGTATATATATCATATGGGATCGTGAATCATTTGAATCAGTTTGGGGATCGCGAATCTGCCTGTAAATGGATAGGCATTTTTAACTAATTAAGTAGCTAGTTCTAATTACGTGTGAAATGTGAACTCGTATTTTTTGTTTTAATGATGTGCCTTTTAACAGTATCAAGTATATTCAAAAACTAAACAAATCGTGCCTAAAAAAAGCGCATGCATCTTGGCTAATGTAAAGTTACATGATGAAGTCATACTAGTGCACGTGTGCATTTTGAGTGCGTTCTTTCACTTCATTATTCGGTGTATTCAAATGCATTTATGAATGCATGTGAATGATCACAAAATTCAAGATATGGGGGTTAGAAAATGTATATATTTATATAATTTTATGTAGTTAATCAATATCACACGAAGAGTGCCATTTCAGTTTTTTCTCCAAAAATCTGAATGATTAAAATGTGATATTAAGTTACTACAAACAATAATTTAATTACAAATACAAAATGTTGCAGTAGTATAATGTAATATATGAATGAATAATAGCCTAAAGAACCTTTGTGCCAAAAGGGTTCTTTCTTGTCATTATAGAACCTTTTTAGCATAAAATATTCTTTGGAGTTGAGTAAAGAACCCTATGGTTCTATATAGAACCCCAATGATCCCTTTTTTCTAAGATAGTTGTCACGTCTATGCAGAGGATGCATTGATGTTCTTCCCTGCTGCTTTGTTGGAATATAAAGACACAACGCATGCTGTTTTGTTTGTGAAAATGGGAAATAGTTTTGAGGCTAGCCACTATATAGAATCATTTCCCACCGGAAGGCTAAACCTCAAAAGACGACAGCGTTCGAACAACACGAGGGGATTAAAAACACATCACATAATTTTGAGAATCTAAAAGAAACAGCAACCATTAGTGTACAGACATGTTTCTACACAGGAACCAGAGCTGAATTAACAGGAGAAACAGCAGCTGTGAATTGATTTTCCTTTCGTGTGTTAATGAAACAGACCCCTCGCCATATTTGCCACGGATCAGCGATGCCGAGATAAACTGTACTGTCGAGTGCCAATCAAACCAAAGTCAGCACATTTCAACATTTTTCTCTCTCCCTCATCAACCAGCCATGAAGTTCATAATGATTAAATTATGCAATAAATTTGCTTTATCAGACCGACTAGCTTCATGCCTCCCAAATAGTTATTAAATGCTAATCAAATTTGTCAGTTTGGTATCTATAAAAAGCTAACAAAAATAGCACATGCATCATATGCTCAAGAATATAAAGCATTTAATCCAATTAAAGAAACAACTTAATGTGAACTTGATCGTTTGCATTGGAAACGGTCTTCTACAGATTCCTGTGCAATTTCAGCAATCTTATAAGATCTTTACAAATCAAAGTGTGCAGCATAAACATGATGAAAACTAGTACGTAAGGACTTAAGGTATTACAATTTGACTGCTTTTTAGATTTACTTTTTTAATGTCAGATCAATGACAAGTTTGATTGGGAGGGTTGAAAATAAAGGGATCTGTAATCATTTTCAAAAGAGTTTAGGGTATCTTCTACATTGCTAATTATCTTCCCTGTGGATGGATGTTTTATATTCGTCACTAAATTCTTTGTTTGTTGTTTACAAAGGCATTCATTGCTCTAGAATCTCTGTTTTGTGAATTTGGTCTGTTTTTCTACATCGTCTTCAAATCTCCCTTCTTAATCTCTAATTTCAGATATAAATTCAAAAGTTTGTGAATAAGGAATTACAATGTCTTCCCCTTGTTTTCTACCCAAACCATGGTGAAAAAAAAATATATAAAAAAAAGTCAACCCATTTTTCTTGTATTTCTCTACTCCTTTTCACCACAACCCGTTGACATCGAGCGACATTATTTTATATTCCTGATATCTTACTGTATGTGTCTTCTAATATGCAAAAAAAAAAGTAAAACGGGGTAAATAATCTGAATGTTATTATTTATTTTTTGTTCAAACTTTTCCTTTTACTTGCATTGGACCTTGAAGAGTTCTTTAAGATAAGTAAAAAAGTCCAAGTGTGTGCCAATATCATGCATTAGCTGTTCCTCACACATGCCGAGTTAATTGAATTTTAATTAGAGTCGTGGATATCAGATTGTTTCATTCTCTGCGAAATCCCTGAACATCTTCAGCAGCTCGGCCTCATTAACTCCCTCTGACCTTAAAGCGTCTCGACATCCGACCTCTCATCACGCACAGCAAACAGAGGAAGTCTAATCAGTGTTCAGCAAGCAAGACTTCTTCCCAGATGGTGACTGAAAACATTTCCTCAGGGCAGAGCATCATTAGAGAAACACTGGGATTCTTTTTAGAAGACACTGAGGATTTGAGTGCTCATATTTGTCTGGAAACTCCAAGAGATTTCTTTAAATGTGTCCAGTAATATATAATCTCAGCCCTGTCCGAGTCAATCTTTTCCATGTGGTGAAAATGAAAGGTTACGGCCGTCCAGCTAAGCTTTGCGGCATAGTTTTTTTGTGTCATTGATGTCAAATCTGGTGTCCTGAAGCAACATGTTTGAATATGAATGATATTTGAGATCTGTGACTTCAGGGAAGTAATTTTCAGTGAGTAATCATTTACATTTTAGTACTGTTTGGCTTCAGATGACTTGAACTACTGTTCACGAAATATACTTTTATATTGCTTTTTTGTTGTTGTTGGAATGGTTCTTGTCTTTATTTACTTGATGTAGAAGAGCAGCATGAACATTCTTGTAAACAACTGTTTTTGTGAGATTTTTAATTAGTATTTTGACCAGAAGCAACATAAAAATAAAAAAATAAAACAGTAATTGATGGACTGGAGTTCTGTGGATTACTGTGATGTTTTTATCAGCTGTTTGGACTCTCATTCTGACGGCACCCATTCACTGCAGAGCATCCACTGCTGAGCAAGTGACGAGTGACTTGAAATTAAGTTCATGAGTCACGTTTATGGTGTTTTTTTTTTTTTTTTAGAAATCAATGGCTCTTGAATTTATTTACTTTATGTAAAAGAGCAGCGTGAACATTCTGCTAAACATCTTCCAAGGAAAGACAGTAATGCAAATTTGGAGCGACATGAGGGTGAGTAAATGACTTTATTTTTAGGTCAACTATCCCTTTAAATGTCACCCATCACTCATTTGTATCCTTTATAAGACGTGAAAAAAAAGTGTATTTATTACAGAAACACTGATAAATTAGTGCCGAGGTTTATTGAAATGAGACATTGAGTTTAAACACTGCAGCTGACACAGAAACTCATTGTTTGCTCACACTCATCTCACTATTGCAAATACTTGCAATTTGCTAGTCATAATCTGGAGTAATGCTAATCTAAAGTCACGCACACAGAAGCAGTATAATGTGCTACTGTACGTGCTGAAGCAAACAGATGCTGTAGCATGTGGATGTTTGTGTTTCCATAACAGCTCAGGTAGAAAGATTTACACTTCAGCTGAGAGGCTTTTGAATACACTGAATATGTTTACATGTATAATAAAATGCTTTATAACAACAGCGGAATACCTTTTTTTGCACATTTTAAACAAATTGTTCACCCAAAAAATGCAGTTATGATGAAAAATTACCCAGGCCATCCAAGAGCGGATTTGGAGAAATGTAGCATTGCATCAGTGTCTCATCAATGGATGCTCTGCAGTGAATGGGTGCCGTCAGAATGAGAGTCCAAACAGCTGATAAAAACATCACAATAATCCACAGCACTCTGCATGTTTGTGAGAAACAAATGCACACTGGCATACTGTATATATAAATTAACAGTAACCACAATGAATACAAATGTTATTCATTGCTATTTCATGATACATAACACATAAATTAATGTTAAAGAATCAAACCTTATTATAAAGTGTTATAATTTCTGTTTAAATGTCGGTTATTCAAGCTGACATAAATGAAGAACATAAGCAGTTTTCTCAGATTCTTGCCTGAAGAGCTGTTTTTAACCTTGAGGGCACAAACCTTGTTTGAAAATGAAAAAAAGACAATGTGTGTCTCTAAAAGGCTGTGAGCTATTGCAGTCGCCCACACGTTTGAGATGTTTCAGCATGTATTCATGCGCTGGTGTTCGTGAATTAATCACACAGAGTCACTCAAACAGGTCTCGAGGTGAGAACAGCGCAGTAAAACAGCGTCATACATGACAGTGATTCAGAAGTGCATAACGAGTCCTGTTGATGACATATCACAGGATAACAGAAAAATATTACCACACCATGTGTTTCTCACTAACACGATTTGATGCATCTGGGAAAGCGACCAAATGCCACGTGGTTCATAATGCTTTCATTTTCACAGGAACAGCTAGATGTGTTCATACAAAACAAAACAAAACAAAAAATTGTGCTTTTCTTCTTAATGTTTTTAATCTAAAGGGCAAAGAGGACCTACTTTCTCCTTAATAATGCAAGTTATAGAGGTAGATTGTTTTTTTTTATTTTTTTTTTTTATTTGTTTGTCTCTTACAACACTCTTAGAAAAAAAGGTACAAAAGCTGTCACTGGGGTGCTACCTTTTCAATAAGCACACCTTTGTACCTGTCCTAAAGAGTCCATATTGGTACCTTAAAGTTACATATAAGTACTTAAAATGTATATATTGGTACCTAAATGTTACAAAAGTCTACCTTTTGAAAAGGTACCGCCTCAGAGGCAGCTTTTGTACCTTTTTTCCCAAGAGTGTAAAAATTTTTTTTAAAACAAATGGTCAGATTGTATAAAAAGTCAATGATTTTGAGCCAATTACAAAATTATGAAGGAGTTAATGCAATAACTACCAATACCTGTGACGCACAAATCAATAATTACTATCTACAGTACTTTTTGGAGAACAGTGGTTAAACTACATTTAGATTCAAACTAATTTCTTGTGTGAAATGCAAAGGCCAAACGAAGCAGCTGTGACTGTGAGTGGGTTAAACTATTTGTGAAAAGTTCATTTGTGAAAGTCACTGATGTACACAACTATACTTTGGGGTCAGTAAGATTTGTTCATGTTTTAAAAACTATCTTGTGCTCACCAGTTTATTTTGATTGAAAATACACCAAAATATTAATATTGTGAAATATGAATTAACATTAAAATAAGAGTTTCCTATTTCAATATGTTTCAAACTGTAGGGCCTTTTGCAATCCTTTTAGAGTCTTGTTTGCTTTCAGATTATAACAGTCTGTTTGCATCGTGGGATTTTATAAGTTGTGTGGCATTTTACAAATTCCCCCACTGTCACGAGTGCAAAATTACACTCAGGCCTATTCTAGAGGTGACAAGTGTTTTACAGTCTGGCTTTTCTCAAATAAAACACTCACAGTCACAGCTGCTTCGTTTGGCCTTTGCGTGTCACACAAGAAATTAGTTTAAATCTAACTAAAGCTGCTCTTTCTGTCATAACTCAAGTAGTTAGTGCCGATCCAGAGCGTTTCTAACCTAGAAGCACTTTGCTGCAAAACTGTTCAATCTGACAAATCCTTGAGGATGAAAAAGGTGTTTATATGAAAGTTTGATCTCTATTATTGTTGTCATTAGTCGGAAGTAATTCCAATCAACTTTGTTTCAGAAATGTATAATATTCCCACATTCTGAAATCTTGTTAAACGTGTGAACGAGCTGAATGTGAAAGTGCAAAACCAATGTTATCACTCTGGTTCAGTTGTAAAAAGTGGTTGAAACGGTAAACTATCTGGACTACAACCGCGATGCTTCAGACAGAAGCAGAAATAACTCCAGCCTGTCATATGAAAACATTGCATGCAAATGGAGACTGACAGGACCTGACTGAATTTCGTGTAATAAGAACATGCTTCCAAATGGGTTTACTACAGAGACATTATGCACCTGCAGAAGGGACGCCGTGTGCTTGTGCTCTTTCTATGATGAGCTGCTCTCAGATCTCCATTTAAATGCTTCATTAATCTGGAGTCAAACAGGGAACGGAGATGTCTCTGTTTGATCGTGTGCACGGTGAAAACTCATATTGCATATGTGAATCATACTCATACTGTGCAACAGAGCAAAGAGTCTGAGCCTTTGTTTGCAGCCAATGCATCGGAGGTTCTTTGAAATATACCATGGTACTGATTACTAAATATTTGCAGACTAGTGAAAAAAGATACATTGCAATTGTCTTTCATCTTTTCATTGTCTGGATTCTGAAGTTTGCACATTAGTGAGTGTAAGTAGTGTTTAGCAGTGTTTAGTGCAAGCAACCTGTGAAATTAATGACCTATCAGTCTTCCAAAAATAACCATTCATGGAGCCCATTTCGCTGGAGCGTCTGTAACTTTAACAGCCCAATTATTTGGTGTTTTACGAACAACAGTCTTTACGATTATGACTGTGTTGGGACACAACATATACATAATTCATCAGAGAAGACGTAAAATAAAGTAAAATATAAGGACTGTCAAAAAATACGATTCTCTTAAATCTCATTTTATTTTGATTAAAAATACAGAAAATAAAACAGTAATATCGTGAAATATTATTACAAATTAAAAAACATTTATTTTCTATTTCAGTATGTTTGACTGGTTGATTATTATCAATGTTGAAAGCAGTTGTGCTGGTTCATATTTTTGTCACAACCTTGATATTTAAGAATTATCTGATGAATAGAAAGGTTAAAAAAAACAGCATTTATTTGAATCGATCAATATTAAAAATGTAAAAACCTTTTGATTGTTTTAAAACTGGTTCATAAAGCTATGAAAGAGCTGCAATCGCTAAATCTGTAATCACAGACACCAGTTCTAAAATATGAAAGAAAATAAACTTTTTTGAGCACCAAGATGAACATCTGGCCTCGCCAGACAAATCACCGGACTTGAATATTATCAAATCACTGGGAAGCAGTGCTGAGGAAAGCTACTTTTAAAAATAATGCATTGCAATATCGTGTTACTTTTTATGGAAACAATTGTGTTGCATTACTTTTTTTAATCTTGCTGGGCTTGCTTTTTGCTGTCTTTCTGGATTGCATGAAGAACAGTGTTATGATTGGATGCAAGACAGGCAAAGAGCAGGCAAGGGAGAGGATCCAAATGCAGCAGTTTATTTAAAGGGAAATCCAAACAAATGGGACAAAACACAGACTATCAGTCCAGACAAAACCAAGCAGGGAAAACCCACGAAGGAAACCAGGGTAACATCCACAACAACTGACAAAGACAGAATGAGAGACACACAGCTTTATACACAGGTCAAACAAGATAACGAGGTAACAAGGGGGACGTGGTTAATCAATGTTTCAATCAATGTCAATGTATTTTCTTTTCTTTTATCTAATGCACTTTGAATTACCATTGTGTATAAATGTGCTATATGAATAAACAGTGCCTTGCCTATAATGCGTTCAATGATTCAGCAAAATGAAACTGAGATCTTCAAACTGAGATGTCGATTGTAGCATTTACCAACAATATATTTACTGAAGCACAACATATAACTTTGTGGAAAAAAGCGTGTATGCAATGCTATCTGAGTCTAAAGTATACGGTGGCAGGAGATTTGTCCACTGTGACAGAAATAAACCTGAGAACCACCTTGACAAGATGCCGACTCAGCGAGTATATCCTATCCGTAGGAATGGGTAAGCAAAAAAACATGGCTGCACAACAGAAGGCCGGCGTTTACAATGCAAGCAAAACAAAATCAAGACACTAGTGCATTTTCCAACCGAATGCACACAAATGTCAATGATGAAATCAAAACACCGTTCTTCAACAAAACCAGATTCAACATCCTGAACTTGACGGAATGCTGTGCTGTGAAAAACTCTGCTCGTTGTGAAACAAAGATGTTGTAAGCACTGTAAGTCTCCTTATCTCTTTCTCTAAGAGGAATAGTTAAACCACTAATGAATATACCGCAATCATTTGCTCACGATCATGCTGTTCCAAACCTGTATGTCCTTCTTTATTCTGTACAACACAAAATGACATATTTAGAAGAATGTTCATGCGGCTCTTTTCCATACAATGCAAGCGAGATGCTGTAAAACTGCAAAAGTGTAAACGAGAGCCCCATAAAGGTCTCAAATGAGTTTTGAGTAATGTAAATGCTGTAAATTAATTTTAATTAGGCTATGCTAGAATATTTGGTAACACTTTAGATAAGGGAAAACTAATTCACTTTTAACTACGACTTTTCCCTCGTTAAACTCCTAATTTGCTGCGTAATAGGGTAGTTCTTGAGTTTAGGTGTGGGGTTGGATTAAGGGATCTAGAATAAAGTCATGCATTAATATGTGCTATTAGCCATGCTAATAAGCATTTTTTTACGTAACCTGTTAGGTCTTGTTACACAGTGATTTCAAGAAGCTCAGTTATTTTACTTGTTGACCAATTCAAGTGCTCAGATGAACCGTTTACTAATTTAATTATTTACTAACTTCATCCTTACATCTGCTCCCTTCTTAGATGTGTCTGAAATTACAACATCAGTGCATGCACATAGCGTATATCTAATTGCTTTCTCTTTCATAGTTTATAGTTTATAAAGCCCTTCAGATGTATTTTTTTTTTATTATTCTATTATCAAGCAGTCATCGCATTTATTTGTGTGCACGGTAGTTCATGCAAAGGAAAGCCGTCTCTAAAAGCTGCAGCTCACTTCAGTTAATCGCAATCTCATGACGTCCTATTAATCAATGAAGCTCTCTACACTGCACAATGCATCTCTTATTTACATCATATCTGCACTTTTAATGACGATTCATGAGCACGCTGAACTCAACACTGGACAAAAACTCTAACTTAAACACCTTATATTCCTCAACGCTGCAAAACACTCAGTAAATATAAACATTTGCCGCTCTCCAGAACACAAATACACACTGCAGCGTTTGCCAAACATGTTTCTCCAATATCAGATGGGATCCCATGATTCCTTAGGGCTCTACCTCTCTTATTGGTTAAGTCTGCCCCTGTTTATAACTCACAATTGTGGTCCAGGCACGTGCACAGGTGGGGCTCAACCTGTGCAGAGCACATGCCCTTTTTGCCCTTACACTCCGAAGTGCCCTTTTTTTGGTGGTGTTTTTTTTTTATTTTTTTTTTATCAATGCTATTGGTCACCCTTTACGTCTGTCTGTCTGTTTTACAAATATTTAGCAAATTAAAGTTCTTAAAACGAGCTTGTGTAAATCTTATTCGATCCTCAAGCTGTCAGTAAGCTGATAACTCCGCCCCCTCTATATTCATTAAATCAACTGAAGTTCAACAGCAGCCGCACAGTAGACAACAGCTGAGCTGAACAAAGTTTTGCGAAGGGTAAATAAATATCTTGTTGTTTGATTAAGTACTACTAAACACTATGTCTATAAAGGCTTTATTTGATGTCTGACTGACTTACTGACTGAGACACGTGGGACGTCGCCTGAGAGAGAGGGCTAGCATTTGCCATCTAGTCATAGCCAATACATAGCCAACACTTAAATAGCCTGTGCATACAGTAGCATTTCATCAATAATAAAATGCGATTTTGGCCAAATGAATTTTACCACAGGAAAAACAGCGCTCCGTCTATATAACTAGTTTGTAACCTGTAGATGAAAATTTAATGTGATCCCGGCAGCGGCAGGCGCCGTCGCCGTTTTAATGACAGACAAAATTTTTTTTTACATTTGCACACATTCGCTGCTGATCAAAAACTATATATTGATAAGTAATACAACAACATATAATTTGTTTTTATCATCGGAAAAACCATAACAGGCAGGGCCAGCCCGCGGCATAGGCGGTATAGGCAAATGCTAAGGGCGCCACTCATCAATAGGGGCGCCAGAATGAGTGAACGAGTGAATTTTTTTTTACATATATTTTTTTTTAAATAATAGGCTAATATTTAAAAACCATCAATTCGAAATACTACCAAATAAAGCAAAAAAAAAAAAAAAAAAACAAAGTCCGGCTCTTGAATCTTCCCCTGCCCATCGAGTGCTTGAAGCGCGTCAGAAACAGAGCGCGCGCACGATCAGTTGTTGGTAGTTTGTTGTGTAGTGTGCCCGACGCCGCATCCAATGTAGACAGCACTGCTTTTGTTAACACACAGCTCGTAGAAACGGGCCTGGCGGCTCGCGCCAGTTCTAGACACGGTGAAAGTTTCCTGATTGTGACGGAAGGCCGAATTTACATGACACATTATAAATGAGCATAGTCTGCGATAGATACACTGCCAAAAAGAAGAGAAGAGGATAAAGACAGAGGTAAAGAGATGTAGTGAAAGAACAATTTATTGCATATGAGTAAGATACTATAATTTCATGGTAGTTATTTTTACCTCAAACTTAATGTTAGCAGTTGTTCTGAGTTCTGAGTCCCCAGACTGTGATTTTGTACAATCATGTTGGTTTTAAGACGCATTTTTTATTATCACTTTTTTATTAATGTTTTACTCTACAGTTGTGCAGTTACAGGCCAAAAGTTTGGAAACATTACTATTTTTTAATGTTTTTGAAAGAAGTTTCTTCTGCTCATCAAGCCTGCATTTATTTGATCAAAAATACAGAAAAATGTTATTATTTATATTATTTACATTTATTAATATTATTGTGGTATATTATTACAATTTAAAATAATTGGAATTTTTTTTATTATTTTTTTTCTTTAAATTATAATTTATTTCTGTGATGCAAAGCTGAATTTTCAGCATCATTACTCCATTCTTCAGTGTCACATGTAACATCCAGTCTATCACATGATCATTTAGAAATCATTCTAATATGATTTATTATGAGTGTTGGAAACAGTTCTGCTGTAATGTGTGTGTGTGTGTGTGTATATATATATATATATATATATATATATATATATATATATATATATATATATATATATATATATGCTAAATCATGAAACCCATGGACAGGGTGAAATGGGCTGTGATGCATGGGGCACCAGGTAAAATCTTGCCTAGGGCAGCAAATTAGTCAGGGCCGGCCCTGATAACAGGTGCGCCCCCGCGCTGTTTCATACTGGAACTTACACAAAGCGACGAGTGATCCTTGTCACCTAGATAACATATATTTTTAAGAAATTTCTTCTTTGATTTATGATTGCTGATACACTTAATTTATTAACATTTAGGCTAATCATGTTATGATATACTCTCCGCTTGTCCTCACATGTATAAAATGTAGTAAAACATGGTTTTACTACAGTAATGTAGTAGTAACTAATTTTTTTTTTTTTTTACTGAAGATCACTGTGAAAATCTTCACACTATTTTTATTTCTTTTTTCATTGCTGGCTTATTTTAGGGAAAGTGTAGTGAATAAGAGACCTTCAAGAGACCAACATCCCTGGTCCACCATCAAATTTCTGCCAGGTAGGCGGATACATGTTGGATATGTTATAATAACGGTATGGCTATAGTATATTATAATCTGGAATTGAGTTGGACATAATTACTTAAATTATATTTCAAAAAAGTTTGTCAAAAATACTTGACTCATTGCTCACCTTCCCCTCTTCTCAATGTCATTCATAATCATGTTAACCAAATAATACAAATTAGCTTATAAAAACAAACAGAATAGCTAAAAAAGAGAATATATATATTTTTTTCTTTGCAAAGTTCATAAAAAAAGTGCATAAAGTTCAATAAAAAAAGATTTTGGTTTCTGTTTGGTTTTATAAGCTAATTTGTATTATTTGGTTAACATGTTTATGTATGAGTCAAGTATTTTTTTCTCTATAAATGCAATTTTAAAAAAGAGGGAGTACACAAGAGCTGTTGTAATTAGGTTTAAAGAAGCCCTTAAAACCCTGTTTATCTATATTATCTAATTGTCTAATATTATTATTATGGTTGTTATTAATCGTGAATAAATCTAAAGCTTTCGAGACTATTATTTTGTGTTAATGAATTTGTCATGAAGATGTGACCATTTCTTCCTTTTATGCAGGCTTACTAAATAATCTTGATATAAAAAAGGGGGGGGGGGGGTGCCCTTTTTCAGTTTCAGCACATGCCCCTCAAAAGGTCTGTGCACGGCCCTGTTGTGGTCACAGCACTTTCTTTGTAGGTTATCCCTGTGTGGACAGGTTCACAAAGCAGAATAGAAACAGCAACGGAGGCAGAATGAAGGAGACAGAAGAGAGAGACGGTGAGTGTTTATTGATCCGTTCGCCTCATCAAGCAGCTGCCTCAGTAAGATGTTGGCTACGTCCGGATGCTGTAGCATCTAAACAGTAAGACCTAGAAGTGCTGACAGCTACGAAATCAGCTCCTATTCACACATGCATTGTGTCTAGTGTCAGAGCACTTTTACTGACTCATACACCTGAGTTCACAATGCTGCTAAACTTAGATGTGTGATAGTGAGGGAGAGAGTAATAGACATTGATACGCCACTGTGGAGATTCGAAACCATTCTTTGGATCCCGTCTGCTATGCAAGCACATAGCCAGCTCAAAGCCTCTAATGGTGCTTCACCCTAAACGAGTGGAGTAAGAGAGTAAAAGTCAGCTCTGCATCGCCACATTCAGGGCCCTGCAGGGGTTATGGGATTATAAAAGAGAATGACACCTTTAAACCTTGATGGAAACGTCTGCCAGCTCTTATATTTGATGCCTTGTGCTCGAGCCGAATCGCTCCCTCATGAGCACTGCCTTTTACCAAGCACAGAAATCAAGAGCGGCTCACGGCAGACACTTCTTCTGCCAGCGGTGTCAAGCTCGAGCTGACACGAAGAGTGCCACATTCTCTATAAACCGTCTTGCTATTAAATGCAAGGACAGGGGTCAGAATGACACTGGATGAGGACTTACAAGACGAGCAGTGTCTTGATTTTAAACCTAATGCATTCTGATGGAAAACCATTGGCCTGTAGATTTTTGTCTGATAAAAATTGCATGAAAATTTGATTTTTTAGGTCTTTTGGAGAAAATGTGAAGGGTGCAAAATTCACCAAGATGACAGTAGTGTGTTCTGGGTGCTCGTCAGGACGATGCTAAACTGTTTTGCGTGTGTGTTTTATAGTACTGTATGTTGCAAGTACATAATAAGCCTCAGGGATCGTGTCAAACACAAATCAGGTTTCTGAGTATCATTCTACTATTGATTACAAATGGGGAAATCTCAATGGGGTACGGATATTTGGAGCTCACATGGCACTGAACACTCGGATGGAATAAACTTTTGAGAAAGAAATTTGGTGGGGATATATAAGGGTCAGATTCAGATAGCTTCGGTCAATTTCCATTATTAGTGATTTCACTAAACCAACAAACTTTGATTTTTAGAAATAGATATATATGGGTATGATACTTCATCATTTTTGACAAATTAGATGAGAAACTCACAAAATAAATAAAAAT
Organism: Carassius auratus; assembly: GCF_003368295.1. NCBI lineage: Eukaryota > Metazoa > Chordata > Actinopteri > Cypriniformes > Cyprinidae > Carassius > Carassius auratus. The sequence continues at coordinate 8,321,885 of NC_039281.1, read as the reverse complement.
GTCTTAATGCACTTTCTATTCCAGGATCAGATTTTAATGTATCTATTAATCATTCTTTGGACACATATCCTCCAAAAAAAGACAACTTGTTCTAGTCCTGAACTACACTCTAAAAAAAGCTGGGTTGTTTTGAACTTCAACTTTGGGTCAAATATGGACTAACCCAACTTTTGGGTAAAATACAGCAACATTTAACAAGCACTTGCTGATATTATAAAGAAATATCAATGTAAAATTTGGTCCCTGTCAATGTTGAAATGAAAGGTGCTACAGATCACAATTCAATTCTATTAGCATTGAGTCACATCAAAACTGTTCTTGTGTAAGCCTTTAATGACAAATGTCAGCAAAATGTCCGATGAGTGTAATATTTCCAATGAAAGAGCCTGCAGTAACGACCGGCTGTGATTAATTTTCATATGCCTTGAAGTCAACACAGAGCTGCAGTGAAAAAGATTCCCTTGAAATGACTCCAGGACAAAGATGAGCCAAACACAGCCTGAAGATTGGACAATATCAAGGTCCAATCAGGTGTCTTACCGACGGCACACAAGCTGAACTGAATCTTGATATCACCCTGTGGTTAAGTGGCTTGCAAGCAGCTGCATAAAAAACCCCAAAGTTTATTTGAGGTGCCAAACACAGCTGCAGTGTTAAAAACGGCAGCCATCGCATGCTCACCTGCTCCTGACTTCAACACTGTCAAAGCAATTTACAGACAACCAGATGGAGAAAGACTGAAGAGACAAAATCAACAGAGAGAGAACAGCATGTACGAAATCAGAGACTTTGGAGAACAGTTTTACTTAAACCTAATAATACTGTTCATGCAAAACTTTATTTCAACGACCAATTCTCAATTGTTGCTTACCGTACTAACATGCATTTTACTAGCATATTGTTTAATTAGGCATACCGTTTATTTATGCTTATAAAGCACATATTAATGCACATATCATTACCATACACTAGATCCCTTAATAATTTATAAAGTTACAAAAGATTTCTGTTTAAAAAAATATAAAGATTAAACATAAAAAAGATCGCATTCTCACTAAATATAATTTTTTATTTAATTTAATAATAGTAGCACTGGTTAGCAGAAGAGATTTCTTCTTCTTCAAAAAAAAAAAAAAGAAAAAAACATTTATACAATCATGCTGTCTATATTTATAAATAATAATCTAATGATTGCATGATACTGATATCAAATCATCAAAAGAGATGACACATTTATCCAAAGTTTGAGCGACACAATTACTTCAATATTTGAAAGCTGTAGAAGGCCAGTAAAGATTGATAACATATGTACAACAACCAGTGGTGGACAGTAATGGAGTAGCATTTTTCAAGTATCTGTACTTTACTGGAGTAGTTTTATTTTGAGTAACTTTGACTTCACTATTCCAAAGCATAAGATCGTACTTTTAACTTCACTACATTTCATAAAACATATCGTTACTCCCTATAATATATCAGATCTAAAGATCATGTGACACTGAAGACTGGAGGAACGATGCTGAAAATATAGATAAATGAAGTACCTGAAGCTGACAATGAAGTAAATGTATAATAATTAGCAAAGATGATTAATTTGGCGCTGTAAACGCGCGTGTGAGGGGCGGAGACGCGCTGCGGAGCATCAGACGCGCGTGAGGAACAAACAGCAGAACGGTAGGAAACTTCACTCCTCTTATCATTTCTATTTTACTATCGCGATTTATTTTTAGATACGTGATCTGAGTCTTTCATAGATTTGTAGAGTTATTAGAGAAATGGAGTTATTTTTTACATTCTTTGGTCGAAGTTTTCAGATCGTCACTTCGGAGCCTGTTCGCGACTCGGTTGATTCAGATCGGCACTTCTGAGCCTGTTCGCGACTAGGTTGATTCAGATCGGCACTTCGGAGCCTGTTCGCGACTCGGTTGATTCAGATCGACACTTCGGAGCCTGTTCGCGACTCGGTTGATTCAGATCGGCACTTCGGAGCCTGTTCGCGTCTCGGTTTGATTCAGATCGGCACTTCGGAGCATGTTCGCGTCTCGGTTGATTCAGATCGGCACTTCGGAGCCTGTTCGCGTCTCGGTTTGATTCAGATCGGCACTTCGGAGCATGTTCGCGACTCGGTTGATTCAGATCGGCACTTCGGAGCCTGTTCGCGTCTCGGTTTGATTCAGATCGGCACTTCGGAGCATGTTCGCGTCTCGGTTGATTCAGATCGACACTTCGGAGCCTGTTCGCGACTCGGTTGATTCAGATCGGCACTTCGGAGCCTGTTCGCGTCTCGGTTTGATTCAGATCGGCACTTCGGAGCATGTTCGCGTCTCGGTTGATTCAGATCGACACTTCGGAGCCTGTTCGCGACTCGGTTGATTCAGATCGGCACTTCGGAGCCTGTTCGCGTCTCGGTTTGATTCAGATCGGCACTTCGGAGCATGTTCGCGACTCGGTTGATTCAGATCGGCACTTCGGAGCCTGTTCGCGACTCGGTTGATTCAGATCGGCACTTCGGAGCCTGTTCGCGACTCGGTTGATTCAGATCGGCACTTCGGAGCCTGTTCGCGACTCGGTTGATTCAGATCGGGACTTCTGAGCCTGTTCGCGACTCGGTTGATTCAGATCGGCACTTCGGAGCCTGTTCGCGACTCGGTTGATTTAGATCGGGACTTCGGAGCCTGTTCGCGACTCGGTTGATTCAGATCGGCACTTCGGAGCCTGTTCGCGACTCGGTTGATTCAGATCGGGACATCGAAGCAGGAAGTGTTTGTCAAACAGTTAATTGTTGATAAATGAATATTTGGACTACACACACAAAGGTGGACACACTCTAGACTTAATCATCAGTAGAGCTCTAAACATTTCATCCATTGTTATTAAGGACGTTATTCATAACCGTACTGAAAATAAGTAAATATTGTTAGCTGATGCTAACTGTCTAGCTAACAAGCTTGCTGGTGCTAACTTGAGGTAATTTTTATAAATAATGTCCAAATATTTTTATTCAACCACCTATATATATATGTTTATAAATTACATCTAGGGACAAAAGAAAGGATGTGATGTTCAGAACATGGTAATTGTAATTATCAAAGTGGGAAGAGATGCACCCCATTTGGCCAGGGGTGTTTTTACACCACAGACAAGGTTTGAGAAGGAAAAAATCATTATGAAAATATAATTATATTTTCCTTAAGATGTTCTTCCTAACTTCAGGCTTTATTATGATGTCATATATAACTGTGATGTTCTGTAAAACCACAAACTTTAAAACACAAGTCCATATCAGCAACAAAAATATATCTTGACTCCATATAGTGGTTATTTTGAAAAAAATCCCAGGTATTTTGAGCAGTAGGATAAAAAAAAACAAAAGTGCTAATATAAAATTAAATTAGCCTATATAAAATTAAAAACATCTATCTTTCAGTACTTTTTTAATTAAGTACATAACAAATTGAGTACTTTTGTACTTTCACTTGAGTAAAATTTAAAAAGGAGTACTTTTACTTTTACTGGAGTAATATTTTATTATACATATCTGTACTTTTACTCAAGTTTATTTAATTTTAACTTTTTATTCATCAAAGAATCCTGAAAAAATAATCACAGATTCCAAAATAATATTTGGTAGCACAACTGTTCTAATAATAAATCATCATATTTTCATGATTTCTAAAGATCATGTGACACCTAAGACTGAAGGAATGATGCTGAAGATACAGCAAATAGATAATATTTTAAAGGATATTAAAATAGAAACCATTATTTTATATATTTTATTTTGATAATAAGAATTATTACTGAAATACAACTTTTTTGTTTCAAACAGTTAATTGAACAATAATAAATGAAGTACCTGAAGCTGACAAAGAAGTAAATGTATAATAATTAGCAAAAATGATTAATTTAGCGCTGTAAATGCGCGTGTGAGGGGCGGAGACGCGCTGCGGAGCGTCAGACGCGCGTGAGGACCAAACACAGCAGAACGGTAGGAAACTTCACTCCTCTTATTATTTCTCTTTTACTATAGCGATTTATTTTTAGATACGTGATCTGAGTCTTTCATAGATTTGTAGAGTTAGTATAGAGTTATTAGAGAAATGGAGTTATTTTTTACATGCTTTGGTCGAAGTTTTCAGATCGGCACTTCGGAGCCTGTTCGCGACTCGGTTGATTCAGATCGGTACTTCGGAGACTGTTCGCGACTCGGTTGATTCAGATCGGCACTTCGGAGCCTGTTCGCGACTCGGTTGATTCAGATCGGCACTTCGGAGCCTGTTCGCGACTCGGTTGATTCAGATCGGCACTTCGGAGACTGTTCGCGACTCGGTTGATTCAGATCGGCACTTCGGAGCCTGTTCGCGACTCGGTTGATTCAGATCGGCACTTCGGAGCCTGTTCGCGACTTGGTTGATTCAGATCGGGACTGCGGAGCCTGTTCGCGACTCGGTTGATTCAGATCGACACTTCGGAGCCTGTTCGCGACTCGGTTGATTCAGATCGGCACTTCGGAGCCTGTTCGCGACTCGGTTGATTCAGATCGGCGCTTCGGAGCATGTTCGCGACTCGGTTGATTCAGATTTGGACATCGAAGCAGGAAGTGTTTGTCAAACAGTTAATTGTTGATAAATGAATATTTGGACTACACACACAAAGGTGGACACACTCTAGACTTAATCATCAGTAGAGCTCTAAACTTTTCATCCATTGTTATTAAGGACGTTATTCATAACCGTACTGAAAATAAGTAAATATTGTTAGCTGATGCTAACTGTCTAGCTAACAAGCTTACTGGTGCTAACTTGAGGTAATTTTTATAAATTATATATATATTTTTTTTTACATATGGGGAGAAAAGAAAGGATGTGATGTTCAGAACATGGTAATTGTAATTATCAAAGTGGGAAGAGATGCACCCCGTTTGGCCAGGGGTGTTTTTACACCACAGACAAGGTTTGAGAAGGAAAAAATCATTATGAAAATATAATTATATTTCCTTAAAATCTTCAGGCCTTATTATCTTGTCATATATAACTGTGATGTTCTGTAAAAAAACAAACTTTAAAACACTTTGTTCTTACTGGTGAAGATCAGATGGTCATCTCTGTTTTCTCTCAGGTACATCACAGTGTAAGCTTCACAGTGAATTACTCTCATCAGCTTAGTCCATATCAACAACAAAAATATATCTTGATTCCATATAGTGGTTATTTTGGAAAAAATCCCAGGTATTTTGAGCAGTAGGATTATAAAAAAAAAGTGCTAATATAAAATTAAATTAGCCTATATAAAATTGCAAACATCTATCTTTCAGTACTTTTTTACTTAAGTACATAAAAAAATTAGTACTTTTGTACTTTCACTTGAGTAAAATTGAAAAAGGAGTACTTTTACTTTTACTGGAGTAATATTTTATTATACGTATCTGTACTTTTACTCAAGTACTTGATTTGTGTACTTCGTCCACCACTGACAGCAACACAAGAGTTCAGTGTAAAATGGTGAGTGCATTCAAAAATATGGTCTTTCGACTGTAAATAACAATCTGCTCAATCAGCATTAATTAACTGTGAATCACCGGAAACAGATTTTATTTAATCTGAAACACACTTTGACTTACTAGCCATATGAACCATGTATTTGCTTCATTTGCATCCGGCTTCAGCACATACAATCTCCAGCATCTTTGAAATGCTGTTGTTCAATAGTTTCTGCCCTCAGTTTGTAAAAACAAGCAACAAACGTATTCACAGCAATGCACTTAGGGACTGTGTTTTACTGCCTGAGGTCTCGGGTTATTAGCTTTACATTGTTACCTTCAGTGGAGCTGTGAGGCCTGTGCACACAAGACATCTCTAATTCTACTGGATCTCCACAGTCTAATCTCCAACAACCTGCTTTAGCTGTTAATTGAATGTTTTCAGCTGGGGGGAGGAGACAGACGATTTGAAATCATACTGGGCTTTAGAAAAAGGCTAATACAGAGATTAGCAGGTAAAGTGTGCACTGCAATTATTATTTAAACAGCACAAGCCCCTAAAAACAAAACTAGTACATTATTTAATACAGGCACGTGCACAGGTAGGGCTCAACCTGTGCAGAGCACATGCCCTTTTTGCCCTTACTCTCCGAAGTGCCCTTTTTTTGGAGGTGTTTTTTTTTTTTTTTTTTTTTTTTTTTAATCAATGCTATTGGTCACCCTTTACGTCTGTCTGTCTGTCTGTTTTACCAAATTAAAGTTCTTAAAACGAGCTTGTGTAAATCTTATTCGATCCTCAAGCTGTCAGTAAGCTGATAACTCCGCCCCCTCTATATTCATTGAATCAACTGAAGTTCAACAGCAGCCGCACAGTAGACAACAGCTGAGCTGAACAAAGTTTTGCAAAGGGTAAATAAATATCTTGTTGTTTGAATAAGTACTGTCTATAAAGGCTCATATTTTATTTATTTGATGTCTGACTGACTCACTGACTGAGACATGTGGGACGTCGCCTGAGAGAGAGGGCTAGCATTTGCCATCTAGTCATAGCCAACACAGCCTGTGCATACAGTTGCATTTCATCTTTTATAAAATACTAATTTGGCCAAATGCATTTTACCACAGGAAAAACTGAGCGCTCCGTCTATATAGCTAAAAAAACTAGTTTGTAACCTGTAGATGAAAATGTAATGTGATCCCCGCAGCGTCAGGCGCCGTCGCCGTTTTAATGACGGACAGAAAAAAAATCACATTTGCACACATTCGTTGGTCAAAAACGATATATTGATAAGTAATACAACAACATATAATGTTTTTACCATCGGAAAATCATAACAGGTGCGCCCCCCCCGCTGTTTCGTACTGGAACTTACACACAGCGACGAGTGATCCTCGTCACCTAGATAACTATATTTCTAAGAAATTTCTTCTTTGATTTATGATTGCTGATACACTTAATTTATTAACATTTAGGCTAATCATGTTATGGTATACTCTCTGTATACTCTCTTTTTAAAATGTTGTAATACATGGTTTTACTACAGTAATGTAGTAGTAACTAAAAAAAAAAAATTACAGAAGATCACTGAAATCTTTATATTTTATCATACAGAATGTAATTCATGATTCATTCCAAGGCTTCATTTATTTGATCCATAACAGCAAAATCAGTAATATTAAGCCCTTTCACACATAGAGACGTTTCCGGAAAATTACTGGTAAATTTCCATAAAGAGGTCATGTGTGAACAGGATCTTTTAAAAAATACCGGTAAATTCGTTCAGGAAATTTAACGGTATGAGAAGTTGTAACATTACCAGTAAATTCGGAATTCTGCTGTGTGTGAACGCAGAAGGAAAATTACCGGTAGGAGCACGTAAGAGTTCAGAACGCGGTGACGTAAGACGTCTTCCAATCATCAAGCATTCACCCAATGTTTAAGAAAATAAAATAAATGTCATCCATCCAACTGAAGCGACAGTGAAATTAAGGCGCTTCCTATTATCCGGTAGGATGAAGTACACTGTAAAAAATTTCCTGTAGAAATTACAGTAACTTACTGGCAGCAGTTTGCCAGTAACTTACTGTAAATTAAACTTACAGTAAAAATACTGTATTCATATTTACAGTACCATTTAACTTGCTGTAAATGTATTTGCAGTAATATATTTTTTACTGTAAAACACAATTATGTTTTTTTCTCCTTTTATATATTTTAATACAATAAAATATTACTTTACACTGTGAAATTTACTGTAATTGGTTCACTTTTATTATGTATTGTAAAACTTTACAAATTATTGTATTTCAACAGGTCTCATGTCTCAGTAGTAAAAACTATAAAAAGAAACAAAAGACTGTTTAACTTCTTTTATTGGTTTAATAGTTAAATTGTAATACTTGAAATAACATTTTAATATTCTTGCAGATTGTACTTTCAGTTTTCCAAAAACTTGAATACATTTCATTTATACATAAAAGTTTCATATTAAGAGCATTTTAAAACAACAGACATGAACAGATTCAGTCATAAGAACAATCTTAAAAATTTACAAATTCAGAAAACTCCTGTGTAGAATGTATTTGCTCTTAGTAGCTTAATAGTTTTGCCAGCTGAAATCCAGAAACTCCTTAAAGGGTTGGTTCACCCAAAAATCAGAATTAGGTCATTAATAACTTACCCTCATGTCGTTCCAAACCCGTGAGACTTTCGTTTATCTTCAGAACACAGTTTAAGATACTTTAGATTTAGTCCGAGAGCTCTCAGTCCCTCCATTGAAACTGTGTGTATGGTATACTGTCCATGTCCAGAAAGGTAAGAAAAACATCATCAAAGTAGTACATGTGACATCAGAGGGTCGGTTAGAATTTTTTGAAGCGTCAAAAATACATTTTGGTCCAAAAATAGCAAAAACTACGACTTTATTCAGCATTGTCTTCTCTTCCGGGTCTGTTGTGAGACAGTTCAAAACAAAGCAGTTTGTGATATCCAGTTCATGAATCATTCGATGTAACCGGATCTTTTTGAACCAGTTCACCAAATCAAACTGAATCGTTTTATACTGTTCGCGTCTCCAATACGCATTAATTCACAAATTACTTAAGCTGTTAACTTTTTTAATGTGGCTGACTCGAGAACGAGTCAGTATTTTGTTCATTATCTGGCTCAGCTCGGTGTTCATCTTCAGTTCTCTCTTCACAGCAGTTCAGTCAGTGTACTTTTTGAGTAGATGAATTACTCCGGGATATTGGTTTGTTTGAACTCGGAGGGAGTGTCAGCCACATTAAAAAAAGTTAACAGTTTAAGTAATTTGTGGATTAATGCGTATTGGAGATGCGAACCGTTTAAAATGATTCAGTTCGATTTGGTGAACTGGTTCAAAAGGATCCAATTACATGGAGTGATTGGTTCGCGAACCGAAAATCACAAACTGCTTTGTTTTGAACTCTCTCTCACAACAGACACGGAAGAGAAGACAATGCTGAATAAAGTCGTAGTTTTTGCTATTTTTGGACCAAAACGTATTTTCGATGCTTCAAAAAATTCTAACTGACCCTCTGATGTCACATGGACTACTTTGATGATGTTTTTCTTACCTTTCTGGACATGGACAGCAGACCGAACACACAGCTTCAATGGAGGGACAGAGGAGATAAATGGAGGTCTCACGGGTTTGGAACGACATGAGGGTGAGTTATTAATGTGTGAATTAATTTTTTGGGTGAACTATCCCTTTAATGAAGGAGGATACATGAGGGTTCAGACCAGAGTTCTTCCTTTGCACCATCTTCCCACTTCTTTTGATGACGTGGAACTTTGAGGAGCACTTGCTGTTGTCAGGGTTAACATTTAACCTTTACATAACAGAAAAAAAAGTTAGATCATTTGATGTGAAAAATGTCTAACAAAACAACCAAATACTCACAACACAACCAAATACAGAAATGCACTGCAAATGGCACAGAACACAACGAAAATATTTCCAGGGGACCCAATATGTGACGAACCCGGATGGAGCATGTTTAGTACTCAACGTCTACTTTTGTTTTCTTGCAAAAAATACAGAGATTACATATGACATACAACTTTATATACAATATAAAAAATGTAAAAAGAACATGAGGGTAAGATATTAATCTATACATTAGTAACATTGTAAAAAAATTGTAATGTTATGTTTAAATAAGTTTCATAGGTAAGAAATGTAAGGTAATGTAGGGTCCAAAGATGAAACAGCTAATTTTAAAGTTGAGACACACAGATAAATAAAGCATATTACGAAAACTTTTTTGTATAAAATGTATTTATTTGCAACAGTTATGTTAACAGCAATAATAAGACATTTATGTCCTAAGTACAGCTATTAAACTGATAGACACCATGCTGCTTTGTCACGAGAACATCCCAGGTTAAAATAATGAGGAAATTACGTTGGCTAAATCCGAAATCGCCCCCTTAACACTCATTCACTCATTTCTACATTAGTCCACTAATACGGTTCACTTGAAGCTGTGAATGAAAACGAGTGAGTGAATTCGGACAGCCGTTGATCGCGCATACACAGTCGGGTTCGTCACTTACTGGGGTCCCCTGAAAACATTTCCATTATGTTCTGTGCCATTTGCGGCGCATTTTCGCGAACGAGATTGTGTTATTCTCCCGATGCTGATGTACAGAACAAATGTTACATTTGAAGTAGACATATTTTTCTCTTGGTTGTTTAGTTTCCTTAACTTTATGTGTTTGCGGTAACGTTAAATGTGAGACTGAGGGGCGGAGAGGCTTTGGAAAGTGTATGAGCATTCAGGAACTGCACACGAAAAACTTAAATTCGCCGTGTTTTTATGCCCTTTGGCATGATTAATAAAGGCGTATAATGTCTCCACAGAGACGCCAGTGTTTGCACACGACACGAACATTGCTGGTTTTACTCTAGCACTACAAGCATGACGTGCATTTACATGGGGTAATCAGTTAACAGCAAGCGATAATAGCGGGAAAAAATCCGACTGACTTTAAGCTAAATCCACGAAAGCTTTGTTGTTCGGCTAACAGTTCACATGAACACTCACCAGCTCCTGGAGTGGTCAAACCCAAGGCAGAGACCCGTTAATGTCCATATTTTGGCGGTGAAACGTTCAGAAAAGGGAAAGAAAGGAAAGAAATATGAATGTTTGCACAGTGTCACCACAACTCTCTCTAGCTCTCTTCACAGCATAAATGTGAGGTGACTGCGCGCCGTTCAGTGGCAGCGTTTTTTTATTTATATATATTTTTTTTTTAGTTAAACCAAAGATATAATATATTTAAAGTAAAAGAAGTAATATTTGTACCCACCTTTGCATCTGACTGGTTCTTTTCCCATCTGTGTGTCTTGTTTTCTTCTTTCTCCAAGTGGGAAATAAAACTTGATCTGTGATTGGTCAGGTTTCGCGCTCATTTTTTCTTTACTGTATTTAGATTTACAGTAAATTAAAAATACTGTAATTTAGTGTCACCAAGAGGGTATTCCCCAAAATGTAACTATAAAATACAGTAATATGCTGTATAACTGTCCTACAGTAAAATACAGTTCATTTTACAGTTAAATACTGTTAAATTTACAGACATTTCTAACAGTGTAGCCTAATTTGTCGTCATCTGAGAGAAACTGTTAGTGATGCAGTAACATATGATAAAATAACTGTTAACTGTCGCCGACAAAGTCAGGTCATCAATAAACTGAAAACATTGTGTCTTAATATCTAAAAAATAAACGACCATCACAAACGAAGTAGTATTGGGAGTATTTCTTGTTCCCATTATGACTTTTGTCCGTCTATTTGGGGGTTCTGCTACTCCACAAATCTTGTTAGGCCTAGCTCTACGTGGATCTCAACCCGCGGCACTGCATGAAATCACACGCTGCCCACCATGCCGAACACAATAAATAATAAAAACAATAACTTTAAGTTTTACAACTTAATTTTACAACTTAATTTTAATTTTAGTTTTTACATAGGGAAAAACAGATAGGGCACAAACGAGAAGTCGGAGCAGTGAAGAAGAGTGCTTGACATTCGGCTTCAACTTTCGGTTTGCCCCGCAACTCACTTGAGGATGTTCAGCACGTCTTTTTTTCCAATTCTCCCAAAACAGCTCATACTACTGTTTGGAGCAGTTTTTGATCGTTAAACAGGCATATAGGCTAAGTTTTTTTTTTTTAAAGCGGCCAGCACAGAGAGAGAGTTTACATAGCCTATGTTTAGCCTTCTCAAATCATCACGAATTGTCTAAAATAAAATCTACAGATATAAAACAGTTCAAGCATAACGATGTTTTAACGTTGAACCCAGATGCGCGCTATATGTATATTTTGTGCGGAGAACGCAAGATAAAGCACGCTTTTTTTGGGACATAGGTGCCAGCGCGATCATGATATAACAAAGAAATATAAAATAAAGAAATATAAAATAAAGAAAACAAACATGCTTTCTGCCGTCTCATCTTGAACAGGAGAGCTTACAAAATACCGAAACACAGCGAATACATGCCTCACAGACATGATAAATATATCTATAGAAAGCTTTTAATTACTACTTAACGAAATAATAAAAACAAACAACAAAAAATCTAAATACAATCATAATCCGTTTAGGAGGCGCATCTAATGAGGAGTCAGGCAACTTCATCCTTGGGGCACAGACTCAGAAAACACTAGTCTATTAGTAAATAATTCAAATATATTTTTACTATTTCCCTCTGTCACATTCATGGTAATTTTTCCGGTGCTTTGGGACATATTTTGAACTCAATTTATACGCACAACATGTTTATCTGCGCTGATAGACTATTTGATATGAATTTGGATCAGGCTACATTTGTGAATGCACCTTTTCTGCAAAGTGCGTCTTACAGACTGCAATTTACAATCTCAACTTCATTGTGCTATTAATCCTTTCAATCCGATTTTCACTAAATTGGTCAGCTCCAGACAGCATCGGGTGTTTTATTAATGGGGAGTATAATTATTCAAAACAGTCATCTATTACGATGTCTCTGTAACAAAAGCAGTTACATGAATAATAAATTTTAAAAAAAAATTAAACCATAAACAGAAATACTGAACACGTATTACCCTCCGTGTTTAAAAATACAAGCGCAGCTGTTTAGAGATTAATTACGTCACAGAATTTACCGGTATTTTGGAATGGATGTGTGAATGGTGCTTTTCTGGAAAAAAGACGGAATGTCGTTGACTGTGTGAACAGCGCATTTTTGAATTTACCTGTAAAGTCGTTCTGGTAATTTTACGGAACTTTACTGGTATTACTGTGTGAAAGAGGCTATTGTGTAATATTTTTACAATTTTAAATAACTGTTTTCTATTTGAATATTTTTTAAAATGTAATTTATTTTTGTGATCAAAGCTGAATTTTCAGCATCATTACTGCAGTTCAGTACTCTTCAGTGTCACGTGATCCTTCAGAAATGCTTTTCACTGCAACTGTACTTTTCACACTATTTTTATTTATTTTTTCATTGCTGACTTATTTTAGGGAAAGTGTAGTGAATAAGAGACCTTCAAGAGACCAACATCCCTGGTCCACCACAGTATCAAATTTTTGCCAGATACATGGCTCACAGAAGGTTGCTGTTGTATTAGGTTTAAAGAAGCCCTTAAAACCCTGTTTATCTATATTATCTAATTATCTAATATTATTATTATGGTTGTTATTAATCGTGAATAAATCTAAAGCTTTTGAGACTATTATTTTGTGTTATTGAATTTGTCATGAAGATGTGACCATTTCTTCCTTTTATGCAGGCTAACTAAATAATCTTGATATAAAAGGGGGGGGGGGGGGGGTGCCCTTTTTCAGTTTCAGCACATGCCCCTCAAAAGGTCTGTGCACGGCCCTGATTTAATACATGCAGTCGGCTGGGCGAAGGCTCATGGCACATTTATTTTCAAATGTGTAAAGTCAATATGTTCTTGCAATAAAACAAAGCTGTGATCTAATCCTGTTTGCATTCAATAAAACCTGTTTTTGAGTCCGTTTGAACTTTGACAACAACTCTGTTATGAGCTTCGATCCAGAATCTGGGATTGTGTCCGACAGACAAAAGCAAACACAAGATAAAAACACACTTGCTGAAGAAACAATGTCATTATAGCTTTGAGCTCTTTTATAGTGACTCACATTTCATGCAACTCGTACCTGAATGGTTCATAACGCAAGTGCAATGCTGTACCGGGTGCACTACAGAGCAAGTTTACTATGTTAAAAAAAAGCCATAAATATGTATGAAAATGTCAAAATGTATTAGTTTACAAATCATGCACTGCAGTAAAAGTGTGTTGAGGTCATAACATAGTAATGTGGAAAGAACTGCACTAAAAACTAATTTCTAATTTCCCCTTGTCAGCAAAATTTGTCTGAAAAGAAATAGAAGTCATTGGCGTTTCATTATTGTTGGAAATTGCAATGAATTTTATGCACAGGTACAGTTTTGCAAAAATGTATGTAAACATACATATATATCATATATATGTATGTTTACATACATTTTTGCAAAACTGCAATATGTAATGAAATGTTATTTGAAACTGAAATACAACAATATAGGAAATCTTAAACTTAAAAATCTTAAATAATCCTTGCTTTCTGGCAATTAACTGAAAATATAATAAATTCAAGCAGTATTTATTATTATACAAATATAAGCTATAATAGAAATCCTTTAAAAAATCTGACAAAACATAAAAAAAATATATAAATAATGAAAGCTGAAAATATAGGGTAATTCAAAATATTAATAAGGATTACAATAGTATATACATTAAACTAAAATAACAAATTCTAAATGAATTAGGACATTTTTCTGTAATGTTTATTTTAGGTTTGAAAGACTTGCGGTCTATTTACTGATTGGTTGTACAACATGTACATGAAGATACATATTAAAATATACTTTAAATATGATACACAGAGAGATAGAATCTTAAATTATGTTCTGGGAAGTCTAAATGACATCCTAACATCTCTAAACTGATAAGAAGCTGCAGGATTCAGAGATATTTCACTCATAAATAACCTGCAATTGGAGAATTGCGTTCACTCACAATTTTGTGGGCCGTTTGTTACTTGGTTTGCATAATTTCTTTAGTGGTGCAGGCGCTGATTCAATGCAACGTAAAGTGCATGCAAAAAAAAAAGCACTAATGGTGGGTGCATTTAGTGAACCTCTCCATCAGTGCTGTGTCTGAAGATTTATTGTAGGAATAAAGAGGGTCTCTTGGACAGAATACCACCATTCACCTTCTAAAACCAGCTCAGTATCCTCAGCACAGGATAACACGGTCGCTTTGGAAATCCAGGGTTAAGTTAGCAGCCAGATCTCCTTAAATCATCCATTCCTGCTAACCTACTCCCCCTCAGACTCCTGCTGAATAATCTCACGGTCGGGAAGAAGACATGAAAGCGATTTCAAGAGCGAAGAAATCTTCCCGCCTGCAACAGAGAACATCTATTCCCTCGAATGCGTCTTCCACATTTAATTACCAAACCCCTCTAAACCCCATTCATGTTCATACAC
Organism: Carassius auratus; assembly: GCF_003368295.1. Taxonomy (NCBI): domain Eukaryota; kingdom Metazoa; phylum Chordata; class Actinopteri; order Cypriniformes; family Cyprinidae; genus Carassius; species Carassius auratus. The sequence goes on along the minus strand of NC_039281.1, from coordinate 8,306,826 downwards.
TCTGAATATGAAAAGCTGAAGTTGAGCTGAAGCTTAATTAGATGTGCGCTTCATGAACGGAAGGATCTGCGTGTTACTCTGTTCAGTATGGATTAGACAGGATGTCTCTCTTATGTCTTATTACAGCAAACCCTTGAGAAACATTCGGTTTGGAATTAAAAGAGTAAATCAAATGTTTTGCTACATGTCGGAGATGTTTCAGGTAATATTTTCTGGAAGAAGATGAATCCATTAGAATGTAGCTGCAATCACTGTCAAGATGTTTTCATCTATATCAAACTCAAATGTTTTGCCACGCTTCAGTCAGAATAAATGCCATGTTTAAGCACCAGAAAACAAAACTGTTCAGTATAGCAGTACAGTCTGTTCAAAATAATGTACTTACTGTAGTTTCAGAAGGCTTTCCATTCCAGTGGAACAAAAGCTCCAGCAAACAAAGAATAGAAAAAATAAAAATATAAATATAATACAAAAAACAATTAGACACGATCTAAAACATTTAGATGGGTGAGTTGCATACTACAGCAGTTACTAATTGTACTAGAAATTGCTAACTATATGTACTACAGAAATGATGCACGTGAATGAAATAATAAGGACCTTTCTTCTATGTATAAGTCAAATTTTATTTTTATTTTTTGCCTGGAAAAAAAATGAATACTTTAATTCATCAAGGATGCACTAATAAAAAAAAAAAAAATATTGTTAAAAATATTCAAACTTCATTAACTATGCATAATAAATGTAGTTAAAATTAAATATTTATATTAAAAACTTGAAATGGAAAACAATTATTTAAAATAGAAATTATATTTGACAACATTACCGTTTTTGCTGTATTTTTTTTTATCAAATAAATGCAGCTTTGGTGAGAGACATAGTCAATACAATAACAATTAAATTAAAATGTATTTGATATATTGAAAGGAATTTATTAAAATGAATTAAATGTAAAAAAAAAAACAAATGCCATGGAGAGGGTTAGAACACATTTACGTCTCCTGGGAATACAAAACTGTCCAAATTTGACTCAATTATAAAACGACTAACATGCCCTTACAGTATATACTGTCACATGCAATTTTTTTATTGTTAACCCCGTTTTACATTTACAGTTTTAGAATAATATAAAAAATATTTAAATAAAATGAATTTTAAACAAATAAATTAGTTTAATAAAATTCAGTTTAAAAACAACTTGAGTAAATGATGAAAGCATTTTAGCCTCTTAGAAATCTTCAGAATGGGAGAGTAATAAATCTACTAATGCATGTTGCCAATGCAGACCCTCAGCATGATCGGACGTTGTGAGATCATCTTCCCTTACCTCCATAGTGTGTGTGTGACTCATTACATCTGCAGGAAATGGCTCACATTCACGTGGCTTTGCTTATTGGTTCTTATGGCTTCTTGCAGATCACACATCCACATCTTCTCAAGATCTCTCAGAGGTCTTAATGTGCTTCGGGGAATCACCAGAGCCTGTCTGCGGCACAGGGACACTACAGCGCAAGATCAATACCGACTTCAGCATCCTTTAATTCTCAAGCTGGATATCGATTGCGTGGCAGGTGGGAAGCGGGGATTGTCCCACCGTGCATGCCATCGGTGTCCGAAACGAGAGAGACAGAGGAGAACAAAGGCTTATAGACAGATAATAACCTTCGATGTTCACCCAGTAACAAAGTGAGATGTCAATAAAACATATTTGTGAGCGTTTGTGAGTGTGTGCATGATTTTAGCCTGTATTTATGTAGGTTAGAATGAATTACACTTCAAAAGTGAAAAAAAAAAAACTCTTTTGGCATTGTCGTCCTATCTATGTTCACGACAGATTCACAACAACGGCTACTGTCTGGTTTGAGGAGATAAAGACGGCGATGATGCAAGAATATGCCATTTTGAGGAAATAAAGTCATTAATCCCTTGTCAAGCAACATACTGACGAAATACACACACACCACACTATAGACGTGACACCGAAAACAAGAGATAAATCTCTGAAGGAATGTGTCATCCTTCTACTATCTTTACGATTAAGCAGATTACGATGAAATCCTTGGTTGTGCGTCAGTCTCTTTTCCCTGGGACTCAGTTTTAGCACGTATGGTAACTTCCTGTATAAGATATCTCCAGATGTACAAGCAACACTGAAGAACGGCACACAGACTTAACCTGGCAGGTGGCATCAGTGCCTGAGGGAGACGTGACATCTCCTCAATCTGACAGATCCCACATGGGCTCAGATCTGACACCTGTATGTTCATGTATGTTTCTATTACTCGCTGAAGCTGCTTGCAAGCCCCCCTGGGATCTCCAACTTTTTGTTGTGACATTTTTGTACAGGTGAAGCAATACCCACAGAGATGTGTGTGTGTGTGTGTGTGTGTGTGATGGACACAACCAAAGAAGCTGTCCTGGTTTGAGAGGATATAATGATAGATTGGGTTCCAGAAGTCATGTGACCTTCCAGCAAACTTTATTTTTGTGAGGATGGACCACAAAGACAGCTACATTAACTCTTTCCGTGCCACTGACGGAATTTTCTGGCTTTCCGTATTTTCCCTGTTATACAGTAGGAGGCGCTATTAAACATCATGTCAAAGTCTGGATCGAACACAGGCGAAGAAGCAGCAGAAACAGGCAATCGTGAATGTAAGCAGATGGATATGTTAAATAACTCGATCATCAAACATTAAACAGCATATAAATAAAAAACGGTCTAACATTACCAAATTAAATGTTGACACGAAGTGGTTTAGGGCTGTGAAACTTAAAGAAATTACATACAGCACCTTTGATAACTTTTGATCAGCAAAACTGATTTGAGTCAAGGTTAAGATCCGTTGACCACTGTTGAAGGGGTTTAAAAAGTACATTTTCGATGAAGTTCAAAATAAAGAACATGCACTATGGCAGACCATGAGACGTTGTATAAATTTTTACAATTCGTATAGATTTTTAGAAACAAAGCGAGTATGAATGTCCACCCCTAGCCTTATACTTGAACCTATCCATTAGTGGGCCGTGAACAGACCTCATGAAAAAGTACATATGGGATTGTATGAAATTATATATATATATATATATTTTTTTTAAACATTTTTGTCATGTTTGACCACTAGGTGGCTCTGACCCCAAGTACTTTGCATTTGCACAATACAGAATTTACACCAAAATTCATAATGGCCAACATCCAATTTGGCCGCAGTAGGAACACTGCATCATTTGTCTGAATGCTCCTCAGAAATCTAAAGCAATCACGAAGAGAGTGACACGAGAGACATGAGACTGAAACTGAACTGAAATAAGTTCCTTGGTTCCAGTGTTTGGAATAACGGCGTTTAAAAGAATGGCGTTATGTAACGACGTTATTGTTTCAGTAACGCGGTAATCTAACTAATTCGTTTTCCCCGTCGTTACAACGCCGTTAACGTTACTGGACGTTAAATGCGGTGCGTTACTATGCATTGATTTAATAAACTATGCGATCCGAACGGAACCCTGGCTCAGACAGCGAGTGAGCAGGTGAGATAATAAACGAGATAAGCGATTATGATTGGCTAAGGCAGAGTCATGTGTTTCATGGTAGCCAATCAGAGCCAGTGTTTTTACACACATGCCGGCACACGCGCCAGTGGCGCCAAACACACACACACACACACACACACACACACACACACACACGCAACAGCTACACCGAGATTCGCAGCAGAGATGGCGAGTCAGGAGCAATCCGATGAAAAGTTGCCATTTTCAAGGTGAAGATATAAGCACTACTTCAAATTCATTGTGGTCAAAGGCAAGAACGTGCACGTAATGTGTGACACGCATCTACAAAAATAGTGGCCAAAAACACTTTTCTTACAAAGATAATACTTGAAGTGCAGGATAAAACTCTTGCTGTCTGTTGACGTGCAATAAATATTGAAAGTTATGTACCTGTCCGTTCTACTCATTTAAACTGACTTGTGAAAACTGAAAAAAAGAAAAAAAAAGTACAAATTCTCTGACATGTAGCAACTTTTTTTTTTTTTACAGTAACGCAAATAGTTACTTTCCCTGGTAACGAGTTACTTTTATTATAGAGTAATTCAATTACTAACTCAGTTACTTTTTGGAACAAGTAGTGAGTAACTGTAACTAATTACTTTTTTAAAGTAACTTTCCCAACACTGCTTGGTTCTAAATTCAAAAAAGCCAATCTTCTAATTGCAGTAGCACTTACATGTGCAATGGAAATTCTGTAACCTGTTATTATGGATGCACAAATAAATGTGTTGCTTGGGTGAGCTGTGTGTAACAAGCTTTAGACGGACCACCTCTGATTGTCTCCATTATGGCTAAAAGATAATTCCACTACTAATCAATCACAGAAATGAGCAGCAGCGTGGTGGGTCAGCAGAGAGATATAATGAGAAGTGGAAGGACTACAGGGAGCCACTGCTGCTCTTCATGGATGAACACAAGTTAGTTAACAACAAGTGAATCTGAAAGCAACGAAACAATTCCATTGTTTTGCATTTCTTCTTGTTACACCTGATAAATCTCTGTTCCTGATAGGATGAAACGATGCACTTCAAGAAGTAGTTGTCGATAGTGGTTTACATTTCAATAGAGATGTTCAGTTTGAAGTACTGTACAGCCCAGAAGATAATTATAATTTTTTACCATGTGATCCCTTAAAAATGTCGCAAGGGTTTTAGAACAAACTATAGTTTTTTTTTTAATATATAGTAAATTAAGATCTCTGGCAAACATTTCTTGTAAAAAGACTTTCACGTTTTGTTTTACAACATAAATTACTTGTGGAATTAATTTGAGTAATTGAGTAAAAAGCAATTCAGGAAAATGTTAACTTGGATTGAGTTGTTGACTCAAAAACAGCTGAAATTGAATCAGTCCAATTTGCAAATGAATTGTTTAATGATCAGTCTGTTCAAGAAACTGAACATTATTTCCATTATTTCTTTGATTGGGTAATTTGTAAATCTGTGCTGCTCGGGCAGAGAACTATTCCAGAAGGTAAAGTCCAATTTGGTGAACTGATTCAACTAGTTCACTAAAAAGAATCAGTTTAAAAGAATGATTCGTTCATGAAGCAGACCTTACTCCAGTCTGAGTCTGAGCTGTTTGTCTCAAGCTCTGGATTACATGTAATAATGCTGTAAATAACGCTCAGTTTCTACATAAACTACAAATACCACAAAGGCATAATCAGAGAACCATTGCTTTCCTTATCTAGCAACTTGCTAACATTTTATAAATGTAAACCTTTAAAATTCAAGATAGGTATTAGTGTATAACAAAACACACCATCTGAGATTTCCCGAGGCAACTCGTGTTGAGCAAGCGCTCCTGATTGGCCTCCAAATCGAGGTCATGACTGAACAGCTCTGTTTTCTATTCACAGACCTGTTTTGAATTTACAGTGTAGTGTTAGCATGTGCAAATTACTCTCACACTTCACCTTTAAGTCTAGGTAAAGTGCCAACATAATGAAGTTTCCAACACGGCTTACTTATGTTTATCTCTGCATGTATCTGGCGTAGCAATTACACTCTTCACCTCTGTGTAAACCCAAGATATTTACAGATCTTACCGGACCTTTTATATTTTTTTCTGATTAAGCAACAAATATGCAAATTCAGCTTGAGGTTTTTAATGACTTGCAGACGGCAGGACGGCAGGAAAGCAGTGGATAACAGCCAAGAGAACACGGTGAAAGATTAAAAAAAAGAAAGAAAAGCATTTTATACCATGAAACATTGTTGCAAAAAATTATATCATAATTATTCTGCCTTGGAAAAGCCAACATACTTCAGACTCTTGACTGTCTTTGTGTGCTATATTTTGTCTACATTTTAGCATCGTATTAAATAATGGCAGAAACATACATGAAATGATAAATAATGCTTGCAATGTGCCAAAACATGCTAGCAACAAGCTAATATACTAGAAATATGATAGTAATGTCTAAACGTTAACATTGTAAAGCATGTATTAAAACAAAAATATTATGATATTATGTTAAAACATGCTACATACATGATAGCAACATGTTAAAATCTAATAGAAAAATGCTAGCAACATATTAAATCATGCCAGAATCATACTACACATCATGATATTAACATGTTAAAATATACAACGAATGTGTTAAACATGCTAGTAACATGCTCAAATATGCTCGAAATATGCTAAGACGTGTCAGCAATGTGTTAAAGCGTGGTAGCAACATGATAAAACATGATGAATGAATGAGTTTATTTTTTAAACGTAGAAATAATACAGTAAAAACATGAAATGGTCAAATTTGTCTGTTAAAAACATGCAAGGTCAAACATTCTAGAAAAATGTGCTAACACGTGCTAGCAATGTTAAAACATGCCATAAACATACTAAAATGTTAGAAACACGCTGTGTTAAACAGTTTAACTAGCCACAATATGTTAGAAACTTGCTAGCAACATGTTGACAATGTGTTCCCTGCTGGAACATGGGTAAAATAAAACAACATAAAATGGCCAGTGGTGTTGAAAATCGTTGACAACGATTATTATTACTCATTTTAGGCAATGTAATCTGACTACTTTTTAGATTACTTTTTTTTTTTAAATCAGATTACTTGTTTAAAATGCACCAAATTGGCATAAGAGAGCAAAGAAAAAGAAAGAAAATATTTAACATTTTTATACCAATATCATAAAATGCATGAAACAATACATTATATGAACAGACATTAGTACACATGAAAGTAGCAATGACATTATTTACCCAAAGTCTTCCAGGTTTCAAATATTTTTGTCCAAACTTCCAGAGTCAGCAGTTAATGAAGGTCACAGAGTGTTTAGTAACTTGACTAATTATTTGTTTCATTCATGGTCTAGTTGCTTGGCACTTTTTAGGTACACAAGTTCAGAAGCATGGTTTGCTAATTTATTAGCAAATTTGTGAAATGGTAGGATTTTTAGAAATACAAATTTAAAAGAGAGAGAGAAGAAAAGAATCAATAAATTAGATCAGTTTACACAGCCTTTGTGTGAATATGTAATAATGTAATCAACAAAGTCACTGTAATCTGATTAGGAGTATTTTAAAATGAAATACACTATTTACAAAATACTTTTTTTTATGTAATTCAAATTACATGCAATCAGTTGCTACCATTTTAATTGCAAAAATGCAGACTAGGGGTTAGTTTGTGTGTTAAAGGTTAAAGTATTTAGCCGTATTTGAACACAATAAAATATTTACATGCATAATATTTAAAACATCGATAGAAAACAGATGCATGATAACTATTTCCGAATCTGGAGGTTATGATTTTTTTTAAATCATACCTGAGCACGGTAGATCCCTCCCTTTGCTCTCAGTCGAAATATCAGCACTCTAAGAGCTCGCAAAACAGACGGTGCTTTCTTTAACTGAATTTCACAACCAAAGACACATATTTAAACACAGCAGGAGTCCAGAGACATTCGGGCAGAACAGCGTCCCTCTCCAAAAAACACAGAAAGGGAAACGAACAAAAAACAGTGCAAAGACAAACAAACTGATTCAATTAGTCTGTTCACATTAGGTTTGGAGTGCAGCACGAGTACACAACAAAATTAATCATATTATATTTAATTAATTAAGCAATAATATTCTGATTTAGTTTATATATATATATATATATATATATATATATATGTGTGTGTGTGTGTGTGTGTGTGTGTGTGTGTGTGTGTGTGTGTGTGTGTGTGTGTGTGTGTGTGTGTGTGTGTGTGTGTGTGTTCATTTTTATGTCTATTTTAGTTTAAGTTATATTAAATAATTTTTAAATGTGCATTTGTCATTTGCATTATTTATCTTCATTTCAATACTGAAAACAATAATAATAAAAAAAAATAATGACTAAATAACTAAACTAAATAAGCCACTGTTAGTCAAGTGCTCGTGTATAATTGTATAATTTAGTGTTGCGCTCTCTCTTTCTCTAGAGAATGTGATCTTTGGATGTTAAATGGACAATGATTAATGAGATGGAGCAAGTGCATTTCTGCAAAACCTTCCCAACCTCTAAATTATTAATAGTTCGTTAATTGTAACAACTGCTCAGGCAAATCAAAGTAGTGATCTCAAATGCACTCTGATGTAATAAGTACAATTTTAAATGAATAAAGACATAAAATAAATTATAATCGAGTTATTAAAATAAACAAAAGTGGTTTTACAGCTTAAACTGTGATGGTTTGACTTCAGATGACTTCATATGGACCACTTTTATGATATTTTAATGGTTCTTTTTTGATTTTAAGAGATTGGCAGTATAAATCAGCATCCACTTTAGATGTCAACAGAAGTTCAGACTTTCTGCTTATGATTTCACTTTGTAATTGATGGAAGAATGAAAACAATACTGGGTTGGAATGATGCAAGAGTGATTAGAACTTTCTAAATAGTCATTTTTGGCTATTATTTTAAACTCCTGGCTGGGGATAATGTTTATACTAGCATAAACTCACAAACTGAGCATGCTAACAGTAGAGAGAGGGTCCTCAGGAGTTTACTGCCTCTCCATCACTGCTTTACAGCTCCCAAACGGCCCTAAATATTTTATACGATGTGTTCTATGTTGGAAATGAGTGGCATTATTTATGAAAAGACCTGCAGAGCTTCGTCACGAGGCCATGTAATATACGGGGCACTGCTCCAGTCTCGCCCCTCTCCACTGAGAGAGCAACACTCAGAGAAGAATTAATAATGGGAAAGGTATTATTGGAGCGACCAGCACTTTAAATTTGCTTTCTGTGGCTGCGATGGACATCATAATGTTTGCATACAAAGATTTAAAGGTATAGTTCACTATTGTGACATATCAATAATGTATGAAGTACTTTCTACAGTGGAACACACACACACACACACACACACACACAGTATACGTTTTTAAAAAGGATGCATTAAAATATTGTCGTTGTAGCTGAAATCTGTCCTTAGCACCCACACTTTTGATCATGTTTTACTTTGATCATGTTTATTTCAACATATTAGATCTTATTTCAAGCGACGACTGACATATGTAACAACATGATCGTGTGATGCTGCTTGTTTAAAACACTTCGATAAACAAAAGGTTTGAGAAAAAAAAAATTGAAATTTTTTTTTTCATGAAATCACAGTTTTGTTTTGTTTTTTTTTTAACAAATGAATTGAAAGAATGATTCAGTGAATCTCTTGACAGTCACAACCGGAATAGCAATGTAAATTTCAGGAAAAGAAGCTTTGTGTTCATGCAAACTAATATTGCGATGAACGGCAAAATATTCAAAACCTGCCAAAATATTTTTGAATCGAATACTTCTCAACTTTAAGCACAGTGCAGTGATGTGTATGATTATCTGCATCTTAAACATGGCATCAAACATGCAACAATAACTCAGTCAAAACATGTTTAATGACACTGTTTACAAACCAATTGCAAATGTTTTCATGAAATATATTAATTAAATAACTTGAGAATAAACTTAGATTATAAAACAGACCCGGGATCAGTTAAATCCCATTAGACACTCATTCATGGCTTGCATTGGAATTTTGAAATGATTCAAATCCACTGTTCAAAACAGTTTGATGCAACAAAATCACATGAATGGCAACCACTGATTTGAAACAAAGGACTTGCAAATGTTTCGAAGCTTCGTGCAGCAGGGTTTTGAAAGTGTCAGAACTGTTTGGTGGAGGAGAATGAATAATTGCAATTAAAAATATATAAGGAAAAAAAAATGGTATTTTAGTTTATGTTGCATTGCATGTTCAAAACTAAAAATGTCTTTGGTGACAAGCTCATGGTGGCGTTCTCCATGTTTTCTTTTTATTACTATTATTTTATTTTTTTGTGAATGTGACATGTGCTTTAATCAGAATATATGTAATTTAATATATGTAATATGCAAATATTTGAATGCAAACCTTTAGCGTACAAACCAAATTAATTCATTCAAACATAGAAAAGTAATACAAACCTGTATGAAAAGACCTGAAGCTGTTGTCTGCATCAATACTCTCAGCCAATCACATTCGAGGACTGAAACTAACTGTTGAGAAGATTAGGATGAAAAAAAAAAAAAAATCATGATTCATAATTGTTTGTTTACATTGTGCTGAAAATCATTTGTCAGGTTCCATTGTAACAACTAACATCTCTTTTTTTCCCAATGGTAAATGACGGTAAACACAAACAACAACACAGTGCTGTAAAAACAAGCCACAGTTTCTTCTGTAAATCACACCGCAACACAATCAAGAGAAGACAATTATAGCATCAATGCAAGTCATTCTCATAAACCACGTGAAACCACTGTGTTCATAAGAAGCTTTCTGGTTTTGTTTGTATACTACTCCGTGCATCCTCAAATGTGTGTACACACCCCAGAGAGGCACTGTTCAAGCATCACTCATTCTTGCACACTTGAGAGGGATCGCGCGTAAGACATGCTGTCTTCACTCATCATCTCCACAGCTTCCTACCTGCTCTGCATTGTCCCTGAGAAAGAAAACAAGCAGGACAGTCACTCCGGGACAGCTCTGAGGCCTGCAGCGATCATAAGCCGCTTAAACAGGTTTTCTCCCACCGGACACCATCATATGATCAGTGATTTTCTGATAATGAGGCCAGTCTTTGATGTCTCTAAGGGACGTGCTGCCCGTGGAAAAGACTCACTGCTGCATCTCTGAGGTGTTCAGGCAGACGACAAGAGCTGTTGTTCCCCTCGGCAGTGTCACTGGGAATGAAAGACTATAAAGAAGCAGTCAGGACTGATGTATATGTGGCATACGTGTGAGGGGAGCTAACAGGCCGTATGCTCTTGACACACAGAGCCATTAGACGCAAATGCACAGTGACACGACTCGCTCGCTACAGGCGGCCGCGCTGGAAATAAAGGTCATTTTCAGGTGCAGAAGCCTGTTGTAGAGAACATATGCCACTTGTTCTGATGGAGACAGGGGCAACTGCAGTCGGGCGGCCAATCGCTCATGTTCCTCATGACGCGCGCTTGGAGAAAAAAACAAGCTCTGTTGGGAAAACTAAAGATATTAGCCACGCTTTCTCAAATCCCCCTCTGTCTTTCAAAACGGCGGGTCTTTGTAATGAAAATGGTGGATGGCCACTTATCTACACAAGACAGGAGCTGAAGGTAAACCACACACAACGTAATATACAGTATATACAGTGGCCTTCAGAATTATAGGCAAAGATGAGACGAAAAGGCAAGAAAACTGTCAGCTTGATGTTAAGCTGTAAATATAAGAGTAATCTTTGACAAGTGTGGTTTTCTTTCCAGTGTTGATGTATTTCCTATTGAAACAAAGTGGGATGGATTAAAGTCATAGTAGTTTAATTTTATTTAATGTCATGTGCATCTGAGGTTTTTTCCATGGCAAGAACTCAATTACAAAAAATTCAAATAAATACAATAAAAACCAAGCAAACAAACAAACTTAAGTTAAAATTAACACATGATAAAAATTTGAAAGCTTTTTAACGTAAGATCTTACTAATTAAGAGCTTAAATGACTTCATAAAAGAGCTTTCTACTTGAATTAAAACCAGGTAAGTCTATTCATTTTAAATTAAATTAAATTAATGCATTTAGCAGACGTTTTTATCCAAAGCAACTTACAGTGCATTCAGGCTATCAATTTTTACCTATCATGTGTTCCCGGGGAATCGAACCAACATCCTTGCGCTTGCTTGCTTTCTAGCGCAGTGCTCTACCAGTTGAGCTACAGGAACACTATATTTTAGTCCATTTTGTTTGAAATACCTTCATTGCCAAGCTGTCAACCTTTAAAAACCACTTCACACCCGAAAGTAACGTTTAAAAGACTGCCATTAGATACTTTCAAACCAAGAGTGAGATGCCAAACTAAAGTGTCTATTATCGTAAATATGTACAACTTGCATTCACTAAACATCTCTAGAACATTGATCACAACTTGATTCTGTCAAGAGATGAGAGAAAATAGACAGAAAACTCGATATGTGATGACACATGAAGATAAATGCCATCATGGACTGCACTTGGAGATTTTAGGCCACACACACACACACCATCTTTGTCTGGATTTATTGCACTGATCGAAAACAGATCTCCAAATCCACACAGAGAAATTGTCCACTGACCCTGTGGATGAAGCTTTTGATTTGGCCATCCAGGTCCCCTGACCTAAACCCACCCAAAACCTGTGGGTCGACAACCTGAAAAAGCCCAAAGGATCAGCAAAGAGAAATGGTCTGTAAGTGTGTCGTCTCATATCATATCATCCAGCTTTACAGGAACAGATGAATGGTTTAATGTCAGCATGAAGGACACACTAAAGAGATGTAAATGACTCAAGTATTTTTATTTTGTTATTGCACTAAAGAGTATGAACATTTCTTAGGTGTCATTGTGCTTAAATTAATTATATTGATGAAACACAGCCACACTTTTTAGTATTTCTTACAATTCAGTTGTCAAAGTAAATATTTATTTATAACTATGTTAAAGCTGCGGTAGGGAACTTTTGACGCTCTAGCGGTTAATAAACAGAACTGCTTGCGTCTTGCGGAAGAACATCGTAGCCGGATCTACTTCTCTCTGTTTATGTCTATGAAGAATCACAAAGGTACTGGGTTACTCCGCCGCGGTACCCCCGAAGCAATCTAAAATAATCCCAATATAAACACTTATTATAGGTGCACCCTAGTGATTCAGGACAAGCTAAAAACACGGTTTGGAAAAGCGATTCATGGTGTACTCGCTTATTATATACATTTTTCTACATTTTGAACACAAACAAAGTTACGGACCGCAGCTCTGATTTGTTGATTTCTTACCGGGAGCGATGTGTAACTGCAAATGGCAATAGGACACTGGGAGGAGCCAGAGGAGCTTGATTTTTACACAGATTATCTGTCTCATATTCTACTGTCAGGACATAATGACAGGTTTAATAAATATGTAAAAAATATTTTTTTTTTACAAAAGTTCCCTACTGCAGCTTTAAGGAGGAGAGAAGGTCAATTTGATTATTAAATTGAATATATATATATATATGACAACAAACTGTTAGAAGAAAGGGATCATTGGGGTTCTTTACTCAACTACAAAGAACCTTTTATGCTAAAAAGGTTCTATAATGACAAGAAAGAACCCTTTTAGCACAAAGGGTTCATATCTTGAATTTTGTGATCATTCACATGCATTCATAAACGCATTTGAATACACCGAATAATGCACTGAAAGAACGCACTCAAAATGCACACGCGCACTAGTATGACTTCATCATGTAACTTTACATTAGCCAAGATGTGTGCACTTTTTAGGCACGATTTGTTTAGTTTTTGAATATACTTGATACTGTTAAAAGGCACATCATTAAATAAAAAAATATGAGTTCACATTTCACACCTAAACAAGCGTGGAAAACGTAATTAGAACTAGCTATTAGCTATTAGCTAAATTAGTTAAAAATGCCTATCCATATACAGCCAGATTCGCGATCCCCAAACTGACTCAAATGATTCGCGATCCCGCTACGAACTCCTGAATTTATTCAAATGATTCGCTATCCCCAAATTGACTCAAATGATTCGCGATCCTGCTACGAACTCCCGAACTTATTCAAATGATTCGCGATCCCAAAACTGACTCAAATGATTCGCGATCCCCAAATTGACTCAAATGATTCGCGATCCCGCTACGAACTCCCGAATTTATTCAAATGATTCGCGACCCCCAAATTGACTCAAATGATTCGCGATCCCGCTACGAACTCCCGAACTTATTCAAATGATTCGCGATCCCCAAATTGACTCAAATGATTCGCGATCCCGCTACGAACTCCCGGATTTATTCAAATGATTCGCGATCCCCAAATTGACTCAAATGATTCGCGATCCCGCTACGAACTCCCGAACTTATTCAAATGATTCGCGATCCCCAAATTGACTCAAATGATTTGCTATCCCAATACACATAATGCTATAAAAGTGTGCACATCCAGAGAAATAAACAGCAGATGTACATGTTAACATTGAGCAAACGCTGCTAATACACAAACATTTGTTAATAAAGTAAATAAAACGAAAACATGAATGTTTTAATGCTACTGAATAAAAATAAACGATCCAATCGAAAGTCTCTGCTCATCATGACAGGACCTGGATCAGTGAGCTGTGTCTCGGGACGATGACGTAACTTCCATGGAGGCATGTTGTACACGCCCCCAACTATTGACTCCGCCCCCACGTCAAAGCAGTGCCACAAAAGAAAAGAGAGACGTGCAGAAAAGTAAAGCGCAAAGGAAAAATGGTATCGCAAGCTCAAACTAGATTGACATGCAAAATAAATTAATAGATATGACCATGGAAAATATGTATTGCAAAAACATTGCTTTCGCGCTTTTTTATTTGTTTTGCAATTCTTAATTTTTGTTTGCAAAAAGCAAATGTATTTTCCTCAATACTTTAAATAAAATGTTTTAAATATGTTTTTGTTTTTATTATTTTTGTATATTTTAAACAAGGTAAATCTTTATGATTTATTAAAATAAAAAGTCACATACATGGATTTTTCTGGGCTAAGCCCCGGATCTCCACTCACCCTAGAACCACCCCTGTGTGTGTATATATATATATATATATATATATATATATATATATATATATATATATATATATATATATATATATATAGTAGCTTATTACAATTTTATTATAATATTACCAGCTAAATTTTAATAAAAGTAACTACCTTTAATTAATACTACATTACAATTTTGCTTGAATTATTGTACATAAACACATATCTTAAACTATTCAAATAGTTTGTTCCTCTATCTTTCTTCGTATACGTGTGTTTTAAGCTATTCTGTTATTGTATTCATTTCAGTTAAACTGTAAATATCATTGATGTCTGATAATAATAACTCATTAATAACTGTATTAAGGAAGAGGGATGTCACAAACTTAAATTCACATTCTTTACAGTCATTAACTTACTCTAGAGATTCTGTCAAAGTATAATTATTATGTGAATGCTGATTATCTCATCTGGTAGCTAAAAATATACATTTATTAAGAAGAAAACTAAAATAGCTACGGCATTGCAGAGTCAATAGTTAGAGTTTTATTATTGTTTAACACGCACTTCATAAATTGTTCCTCGGCTTTCTCAATCTTCTCCGTTTTTGTATGTCTAATTTTTTTCTTCCTCTGTCTTTGGGACAGGACCACTGTCTTCATGTATTTCCTTATGAATCATTGACTCAAATGATTTGTTCATAAACAGCAAAACATAAAGAACACCACTGTGTTACCCTGAGACGATGTTCTGCTTCGTTGTTGAAACATAAAAACAAATTGTGGTAAATGCTTTTGGACTTTCATGATGTGTTTTTGTTTTAATGTGACATACTGCATTAAGTCAGCTTGCATATCATTAAAAGAATGATTACACTATTATCACAGACAATAAATCTGTCACACCCCTATTTTGAGTATTAATAAGTTAAATAATCAGTTCAGTCTGTCTGTGAAAGATGCACAGAATCATTCTGTATAACCGTTCATGAAGACTGTCACACCATTAAAGTTTTTTTCTCATGTCAATTATTGTAATCCATTTCAGATAAACGCACATTAAAGTGAAACAAACTGTTCGCTCATCTCAGTCAGACTGCCTAATTTGCTCGTTTTTGTCCAGAAAATGTGCACGCTGTTAATCAGCCAGTCTGTGATTGCAGATGTGCAGATGCTGTATAAACAGGTTTCTCTGGCCCAGGCTTTGACAGATTCTCTGTTCATCACACAAGGGCTCAAGGACACTGACTCTCTCAGGTAATCACGGTCTCCTCTGACCCTCCTCTTGCTGTGTTGCAGATTTTACATGCCAGAATACCTCAGTCTCCTTACTGTCCAATTACAGTCCGAGTTTCACCTTAACCCTACTGAATGCCTTCATCCTTCATTCACACAGAGCACATTTATTGAGCTTCCCTTAATTAAAGCTCTAAGTTAGTGCAGTTATAAAAATAGCACTCTTTTGAAGGCAGATTATCTCCCTTTATCTGGTTTTATTGATTTTATGCCATCTCAGTCAGTGTTTCTATAATTAAATCCATAACTATGACTATCCAATTTAAAGGATGAATGCTAGGTGGTTTTAAAAACCAGTTCAAGCCTGAATGGTGACTTGTATTATAATGCCATAAATAAATAAATAAATATTCAGTAATGCTGCACAGTATTCTAAATAATTTAAATAACTACATTTCTGCATTACTAGTTAATTCTAGAGTAATCTTTACTGCATATACTGTTGAGTGCTGGCTCAACACAAGCACTGTTCTTCATTATTATTCATGATCAATATGCAAAAACATCTAAAGCACTGAAACCAGTGAGCTTCAGGCCCCAGAGCACTACAGTAACTTCATCACAAGATAAATTCATGCATATCAAACCCAGAACATGCAGCACTGCTATCATTCATGAAGTCCAGCAAGCTCGATCACGATACTGACTCTCTTGAAATGATCCCTAGATGCTGGCTACTGGCAAGAAAACTAACTGGAAGGGAAGTAAGAGGTGAAAAAGAAAAAGGACACTTCGGCATGCTGAGGAAACGGAGTGAGAGAGGCAGACACCAGCAAGTTCATTTAATTTCACTGAGCAATGTATTGACTCTGAATCACAATGGGGAAACCGGCAGACCGCTGAGAATGCAATCTTCACTATAGAAAGCCAATGCTGTTTACAGAGGGATGATATGCATCTGGCTGAAGAGATGCTAATGACAGAGAAACTAGCTCAAATAAGTCACATAGATAAAGATATCTCAATTAATTGTTTAGTAAACATTTTTTTTTTGTCTGGTGGAATATGATTCTTTGTGCTAAGCCTTGAAAAGCTGAAGCTTTTACTAGACTAGGATCCTGCCGGACAGGTTTTCTTAGAACTATAAACACATTTGTTCTGTTTTTTCGATATTCTATCTCGGCTGATTGATTCTGACAGTGCAAACGTACTGCTGCTATTGAACCTCAACAAAATGAATTTTCAGCGCAGTGTGATATCTTCAATGTATTCATTCAGTTTGAAGCACATTGGCTCATGACCTCCTTATGGCAAACTCTGATACGCTCCAAACTGGCAGCTCGCCCATCTCTCCCACCACATTTTAAGAATAAAGAATTCTGACAGATTTGTGTTGGTTGGGATGCCGGCAGGTGCAAAACACTTTTTTGTGTGTGCAAAACTCAAACTTATCAAGGCAAAATGTATTGCAGTTCTTGACAGTAATACGACAACTTGTATTCCTTTTCACACAAATTAAGATTCAACAACACATGTTTTGACCAGCTCTGAAAAAATCTCTAAAAATTCTGGGTTCTTTTTGGGTGGTTACTTTTTCAGTGTTTGGGTAGTTTTTGAGTTATCCAGCTCCTGGGTCGACTTTGCATCCTCTTCAGGAGACAGCAGTTCTAAGCATGATCAGTTGATACATTTATTTTGTAAAATACAGATTTATTTACATCTTATATGTCCTCAGAGTAGTTTACTGTTTGTTTCTGGGCAGGTTATGGAGGCAGTCGCAACATATTTCACCTAAGAGTGAAACACTGGGTGGGGATCTTAGCCTTTTTTTTTTACAAAAGTTTAGAAGATTTAAATTAATCTGTACACATTATTTAATATCTAAAGTAAAAAATGTGTCGACCCATTAGATGGTTTAAATCAACCCATTACGCCGGGTTAAATAAACAAGCCAATTTGCTGGGTAAAATTAACCCAACATTTGTTCTGTCCTATATTTACTACATGTAGTAACTGATTACATGTATTCCAAAAATGACATACTTGTAATTATGTATATTACATTTGAAATATTATTCAATTTAAATCAATGTGATAAATGAGTTAGGTTAAAAGTAACCTAAAAGAAATCAAAAAGTAGTCAAGTAGTAATTATATTACTTAAAATGTTTAATGTAATGGATTACGTAACTAACTACAATTTGGAATCAGTAACACATTACAATTTTTAAGTAATCTACCCAGCACTGGTTATGACCTCAAAACCCCTTTATCACATTTTAATGTTTTCATCACATTATCAGCTACATATGTATGGCTTTTCTGATGTAGTAAATGTGCTCTTCTTTTGAATTTTTATTTGGGATTTCACTTTCAGGAGCTGACGGTGCCAAAATAGTAAACAAAATGTTCTAAATATTAAACCCTCCTAATTACCTATCCAAAAAAAATTTAAAATAAAAAATCTAATTCTCTAACCTAACTTCAAACTATTAACTAGAAAGACTAAAAGATGGCGTCTGACTCCTTAATCTTCCAAAATTTTTAACAATATTCACAATGAATATTTAAAAAGAAACATCAAGTTCAGAGGGATATCCAAAATCTAAATCGTACAACAGGCAAGGGTCGAGTAAGCCAGGACCGTTACAAAACAACAGATATCCAAACAATCTCTCTCTTATTATACAACTGGCGTAAATCAGCACAAGCACAGCACAAACAGAATGGTTCACAAAAGGAAATGCTGTCATCTCTTTTAAGGCAGAGAAATCAAATCAGAGAACAACAGCAATGAGTCTGCAGGAACCAATCAGCAGCAACCTGGGCAGACACACACAAACCAACAAACCAAACACAAAGAAACTATAGGGTCATAACGTGTGATGTCAAGAGCTTGGGTATGAGTCCTACAAAACACAGTTATAACAAAAGAAGTCAAAGACTTGTAGAAGCAATATTAATGTGCATAGTTGTTTCAGCAGATGCATTTTATCTCACTTTAATTTTTTTCACACTAAGGCTGTCCCTGAATAAAGATTTTTCTAATTGACTAGTGGTTGAGTAGACCAGTATTAAACCAGTGCACACATAAAGCACCAGCAAAAGTAATGACTATGAATATGTCGGAAAAAAAAAATAGCAAGGTGATATCTGAATTATTAAAAACCTAGTGTTTTCTGAGTCAGCATCGGCTGCATAGAAGAAGCTAACGATACTGACTCACATCTCCAGAGAACAGTGACCGACATTTGCAGAAATGCACCTTTCTGTCAGATCATATAATGAGACTATATTTGTTTTCAGATTTGTTTTCTATAGACATATTTCTGAGGAGATGACAGAAATCGCATACCGTTTGTTTTCTTTATTTTACAAAAGCACAACTTTTTGTTGATATCATAGACCCTTTAAAGTTTCAAATTATGTCTTACTCTTTGCAGCATGAACACAAATGACAGCATATTTTATGTTGTTTCTGTTATCAGGAATAAAATGTTGTTGATTGCGTATCTAGTTTCTATAGTATCTAGTTTAACAATACAGCGAACGGCTGTTTAAAGTTGCTACAACTTTCATTTTTCAATTTCAAATGACAGGCTATATTTGAGATCAGTGAATGACAGGAGAATGTTTAAATTTCATGCCCGATATACTGCAATTACCCCAAGGACCAGCCGTTAATGATCTGCCCATTACAGATACTGACTTTTGACTAAAAAAATTAAATAATTGGTCACCTAAGCCTCTTCTTGTCAACTAATGTTTAGCCGACTATTAAGGGGCAGCCCTAGTTCACGCTATAGTTTAGGTTTAGGGTAGGGTTAAGAGTAGGTGTTATGTTATTTTCAAATGAGTTAGAGCATTATCTGTTTAGCACCACTCAATGGACATTTCTCTTTGCGAAACATGCAAGAAGCGGCATAAAGTAATTTTGCAGAAATGTCATCATAGAGAAGTTTTTCCAAAGAGCCTGGTTTGGATGAATAATGGACCCCACTCCAAGCTAGCATTCAGCACAAGCAGCAATCAGTTGAAAACCAAATGTACATATTTATTTCACAAAAAAAAAAAAAAAACGTTTTTCAAATCAAAATAGTGTAGTTAAATATTAAAGTGCATTGTTAGCAAACAGCCAGTTTCTATTTATGTGATGAATTACTTCCATTCCGAACCCGGAAAACTTCAGGTGCAACAAATAATAAGTCATCGTGCAGCTCCACGTGTTTCTGTCACACGCTCCATTTGCCTGGAAAATCCTCTCTGACCAAAGGTATCCTGAAATAATGTCCTTAAATCTGCTTGTTACTCAAGAGAGTCCAGTTGGAGGCAAGTTGGAAATGTCTCATAACTCTTAAAAGAAAGTGGATCACTTGCTCCCTTTTGGACTAGCACTTCCAAGTCAGAACAGGCTTTTTGGCATTAATTAATTATGATTTCGCTCTCAATTGGGAATCCATCCTTGCCTTCTGTATGTGTGACCCTTTCCACGTGAACATGAGACACCTCTGCTTACACTATGGGCCTTATTTTACTGTCAATCAAAAGTTTTATGAAGAATCTCACAAGTTTCTCTATGAATATCTCCCCCTGTTGTCAGGGAGGGTCTACTGCTTAACCCAAGTTCTCCAAACACTCTTAATCAATAACAAGCATGTATCATTGTGGTAAACACTGAGAGCCCTGAAGCGCAGTTATCTACAGAGCCTGTCAAAGTTTGTTTCAACATCCAGACTACAACGCACATCCGGCTCAAAACACTGCATATATAGGTATGTGTTTGCCATTAGCAAGGTGAAAACCAATTGCTAGCCCTTATCTATTGTTTGTCTGGTTTACTTTCCTTCACGGTTGCATAGAGATGTAGACATTTAAAGCCCAAATTATGTTATATCACCATTTGTTTTACACAGATTGGTGTCAGGTTCAGAAATTAAGTTTTATGGGCAATTATTTGTATGATTACTAATCACAATGGTGTTTTAAAACACCAAGTGATTGCTGTTGTTTACCATTCATTAAATGCAGACAGAGGCAGTAGTTCTAAAACTTTTCGGAAAAAACTAAATACGGGCCACAAAGCATCGCGAGTTTGTCCACTTACATGCATGTTTGAAAATGCTCATAAGTAATAATGTAAAAGCATAAGGTGGAATGCATTCTAATGGCAGCGAAGGACCGCCCACTTGCCTGTCAATCAAGCACCGAGCTAAAACAAGACTTATGTGAAGCTTTTGTGCAGTTATGTGCAATGTCTGAGAGAAACATTTCGGAAAGAATAGACTAATTTACCCAAAAATGAACATTTTCTGAAAATTTTTTCGCCATCAGGCCATTTGTTTCTTCATCAGATTTGGAGAAATGTAGTAACACATTACTTTCTCATCAATGGATGCTCTGCAGTGAATGGGTGCCGTCAGAATGAGAGTCCAAACAGCTGATAAAAACATCACAATAATCCACACAACTCCAGTCAAACTACTAATGTCTTGTGGAGCCAAAGGCTGTGTGTTTGCAAGAATCGAAGAAACAAATGAAGAATGAACATGTTTTGAAACTCATCTACTTCTTCAAATGGCCTGGGGGCGAGTACATTTTCAACAAATTTTAATTTTTTAGACACTTAGAATTATACAAGCCTTTGGTACTGCATCTTTAAGACTTTCGATGCAAATTGTTCACATATAGAATGGACTGCAGTGTTTACAGCTTGTGGGTTTGTGGTCAGATCCAATTTAGGGTAATTTAACTTCAAAAAATTCAGTTTTTCATGATATGAGCTTTTCATTTAAAATGTAACTAGGAAACAATTATTAGTTAATGGCTCAGTCAAGAAGCCATGACAGAATACAAGTCCCACTTACACTGCCAGAGAGGACATTAATTACCACAAGACTGCTGCAATTCAGCATTTATTGGGAGAAGAAAAAAGCAGCTATAGATTTATTACATGGCTAATTGCAGCGACACTCACACCAATTACAGATGAATTACTCCTCATCACACACACAGCAACACAATAAGGCCTTGAGTATGACTGCAGAGGAACAACAATTTGCTCCTAATCCTGAAAGAGGCACTTGTCAGGTTCCTCACTGGACTTATGTCCATCAAAAAACCAACCCATACATTTACATTTCTTCATTTAGCAGATCCTTTATCCAAAGAGACACACCATTATTAGTGCCTGTGAAAGGAATACACAAAGTTATTACAAAAAATTAAACCATGTTCACACTAGTAAACCACTTTACCCAATAATGTGATAAAAACACACCATGCCATTTGTATACAACCCTCAAGTCAACAGAGACGTCCTCTTTTGAGATCGATCTATCATCACGGTTAGCTCTGATACAAGAAATAAGACAAATGCAATGAGCTCAGCATGAATAATAATAAATAGACACAACTATATTATAACACAGGACAGGTTAAAATGCAAACATTTGCACATATTTATGTATAAATCGCATGTGATGCACATATTTGCTTTGGTGGTCATAAATCAAGCAGCAGTGAGGACGGTAACAGCACATTACATCTCATACGATATTCATAGCCCAGCTCTCATTAGCATAATTTCCCTTTGAGAAAATTTCAGGATTTGTTTCTCCTTGACAGTGAGTAATTTGTGAAATATTACCAAATTATAAGACTGGTGAACGTTTGTTGTAAGGTAAAGACACCATCTGGATTGGAGGTTTTAAATGAAGAGATGTCAAAGCCAGAACAAGAATATGAACAGATGCAGAGAAATCTACATAAAACCACAGAATAATGACTATAGCTTGTTTAGAAATGCAAAGCAGACAGATAACACAACAAATCCAGGCTGCATTTCTTCAGCTCGGCTCTGTGGAAGAAAATATGTAAATATCTCAAAATATGTAAATAAATGTTGTGTGATTTGTAGATTTAAACATGCATTTTAATTTATATTTTTCTTCGGCTGTCTTCTGTCTGGATTATATGGAAGCCTGTTTCTGCCAGTGAATAAAAAATGAAAACCGTAATTGCGACTTTTTTAGAGTTACGTAATATAAACTTCACAATTTCAAGTTATAAAATCAGAATTTCAAGGTATTAAAGCTCACAGTTCTTAGATATAAACGAGAAATTGTAACTTTTTTCTCAGGACTGAAAGTTTAGGTATCACTATTTTGAATTTACAACACACAGTTGCATTTTATAAAGTCAGAATTGTAATAAAATAATGTAATCTCCTCAGAATTTGCAGGTTTATATCTCACACTTCTGAGTAAAGATGTCAGAATATATGGATGCATATGGGTAGCAATATTCAATTTGGAATGTAATATGCAAAAGGACAATGCAGTATGTAAAATGGCAATCCATTTCTGTATTTACATTTACATTTTCCAATACATTTGTGCAATGTTTGGTGCAAGATAAAAATGAAAATTAAATTACATAATTTCACACACTAGTTTTAATTTGTAAAATGAATACTAATTTTAATGCTTTATAAGTTGCAAAATTAAAATGAAAATGTATTACAGAAATGATTAGATGTGTAACACGTTCAAGCAAAAACTGTGGCAAAATTATCATTCAAATGCTATTTTTCTTAATTGCATTAACACTCACAGTCAAGACACTTACGATTGCATTTTCATAGTCAAAATTAATTTGACATGAACTAAGAGAAAAATGAACCAAGAGAAAACATTACAGTCTCCAGCCGCGAGAGGGCGCTCTGTGCTGCTCAGTTCTCCTTTAGCCTACACTGAAAACAAAGCGCCCTCTCGCGGCTGGAGACTGTAACGTTTTCTCTTGGTTCTTGGTTCGAAATAAATGCGACTTATAGTCCGAAAAATACGGTATGTAATTTAGTTTTCAATTTGCACCAAGCTTTGCACAAATGTATTGGAAAATGTAAACGTAAATACAGAAATGCATTGCCATTTTACATATTGCATTGTCATTTTGCATATTACATTCCAAATTAAATATTGCTACCCATATGCATCCATAAGAATAGCGAGATATAAACTTGCAATCGCAAATTCTAGTCACAATTGCGAGTTTAAATCTCACAACTCTTAAATCTCACAACAAGCTTAAGTTGCAGAAATGATTGCATGATTGTGTATCGATGCAGAAATATAAACTGTATTATTGCACCGGAACAGCTTCATGCAAAAAGATAGATATATATTACTGTACATCCTTCTGTATTTGCACACATACAGTACAATAAGCGATATATACTAGAAAGCAAATCTTCACTGCATGATTTTTTATTTTTTGTAAAATGTGACTGTATTATTGCTAAGCAAGTTGAAAACTATACTTTATCTGTATAGTATGCTCTCATAGAGTGATTTATAGGCTACTGTATAGCAGATCTCAACTGCCTGAATGCTTGTATCTTCACAAAATGTAAAATATATTTCCTCTTAGCTCTATAATGATTTCTGTAAACAGTGAGCATTATGAAAAGCACTATACAGATACATTTGAATTGACTTTACATGTAAAATCAGTTCAAGCTTTTAAAATCTCGAATAGGATTTTGTCGCATTATGTAGAATCACCTCTTTGGCTTCTGACCCTTTGGATGGTATGTATGGCTCTAGACAGCAAAAATGTGTTAATAAAGAAAGAAATGGATATGTGTGTTCATGTGAGGAGCTTCAAGAGGGAGACAGCAGGAGAAACCGGGTCTGACAGTATCTTCTGAGCTCTAAGACCTGAGGAGGTTAACAGAGCAGCTATCAATAACCAACACATGATTAACCCTTCACCCACATTCACAGTCCACAAGACATTCTGGATTCACAATGCATTCATTATATTAAACCATCATCAGTCTGCATACAAGTTAACAGGAGCAGACTGATTAAATCCGGCTGATTACACCCCAGAATTAGACATTCAGAGCACAATCAGGTAAAAAAAAAAAAAAACGCAATCAAGATTGTAATCATGGCTTATTTTTAAATATGCAAAGAAAGGGTATTCTGCTATGATGACAAAGATGAAGAAAGGTGACACAGTGGTCAAATGATTAATCACTTATTTATAGATGGATTGGGGAGCTAATAATGAAAATGTTCCTTTATTTAAGCATTATTTCTATTTTTAGCAGTATATTTTGAAGTGGAATCAGTCCTGGATCACAGAGGAAGATAAATCATGACCAATGGAAAAAAGCACTGCTAAACTACTTAACTAAGAACTACTAGTTATTTAAGACAGGATGATAAATGGCACAGTTTTATTTTATTGCATTTAATACATTAATAAAAGTTGATTATTTTTTTAATGTATGAACTTTTGAAGCATTGCATATACAATTATATAATATATTAACATTAATAACATTGTTTTACATAATATTTACATAATTTGTGTATATATACGTTTTGGTGCAAAATAAAAATGAAAATAAAAATGTCATAATTTTCATTTCCCATTTCACACACTAGTTTTAATTTGTAAAATGAATACTAATTTTAATGCTTTATAAGTTGCAAAATTAAAATGAAACTGTATTACAGAAATGATTAGATGTGTAACACGTTCAAGCAAAAACTGTGGAAAAAGTATCATTCAAATGCTATTTTTCTTAACTGAGGAAGATAAAACCTAACCAATGGAAAAAGCACTGCTTAACTACTTAAGATTTATTAGTTCTTTAAGACAAGATAATAAATGGCACAGATTTATTTTATTGCATTTAATAAATTATTAATAAAAGTTGATCATTTTTTATGTATGAAGTTTTGAAGAATTGCATATACATTTATATAATATATTAACATTAATAACATTGTTTTACATAATATTTACATAATTTGTGTGTGTGTGTGTGTGTGTGTGTGTGTGTGTGTGTGTAATATATACTAATATATATTATTAGTTGCTTTCACTTGCCTGTCTACTTTGTAATATTAAACTGTAACAATAAAACTTCATTCACAAAAAAAAAAAAAAAAAAATCATATGGGTCTTTCCATTATTATGCTTGTATAGATAAATGCTTCAGAGGCGGTCAATAAATTTCTAAATGTTCATAAACATACATACATATAGATGTAAACACTACACATGAACACCTATGAATGCTAGTGAGAATGCAAGCTGAATACATTTTCCTAAATGACTAAGATTCAATCCTGTAAAGAATCCACTTGACCCTTACGTTGAATGTAGAAGCTTCTGTGCAGAAATACTCTCAAAAAGGCTAATTCACTACAATTTCATTGTGTTTCGTCAAAGCCAGTGATTACAATGCTGGAAATCTTATTGTAACGAGCACAATAGCCTCAGTAAAATGTCAAGATCCTCATCTTAGCATGAACAATGGCTGTGCACAGCTGATGTTCCTCTATTAACTGAACCCTTTGCTTTCACATCACTAACACTCGTGCGGGTCTCCCTAACAATTACACCAGGTCTTCACAGGTCACTCAAACCTTCGCATTGCGCACCAAAGCAGTCTCTTCTAATGGTATAACATTTAAAGCCTAAACCACAAACTTTCTCAGCACCATTTCCAGTCAACAACTTCTGTAAATAACAGTTTAACTATTGTTAGCTGCACTGAGAACTGCAACCACTCTTTAGCTAACTTTAGAGAATTTGCCTCAACTATTATATAGGGATGCACGATATTCGATTTTGGCCGATATTCGATATGCCGATATTTTCTAAATAATTTTGTCCGATGCCGATACCGATATATATAAACATTTTCGCCTGATATATTTAAACTTTAATTTTACTGAAGAGAAATCCATGTATCTCTTCTGTACTGATTCTACCATAAATGTATTATTTTACAAATGTAGACAGACATTCACACCTGAAAAACAGGTCAATTATTTCACTTGGAGAATATCGGTTTGGCTCATCTGCAGAAATATTCATATCGGCCGATACCGATGATGGTCATTTTAAGCTTTTATCGGCCGATACCGATGTTGTGCCGATATTATCGTGCATCCCTAGCTGACGCTTTTGTCCAAAGCAACTTAGTGTTAAAATTTTTTACCTAACATTAACACTAGTGTTTACTGCATAAGAAACATCTCACATCTTTCTTTACTGAAGTAGCTGTTTATTATTAACGCTAGTATGTCTGCATAGTGTTTCTCTTAAAATATTAATGCATTCTGCACTCATCTGAACACTATCTTTATACTATTTGTAACCACATATTCAACTTTTTTTCTAATTGAAAACATTTTACTTTCTTTGAAGTTTAACTTATTTTTTATATAGTAAATAATATCACACAAGTAAATGCCATAAAGCCAAACGCACATTGATTTCATGCAACAAACAAGATGTTAATGTTGAGTGAGTTACACTTTAGACACAATACTGTCTGTTTTTGTTTTTGTTTTTGTTTTTTGCTAACAAAAATAGTTTATATGAAGGACGACTCTGAAGTACTCAACTAGGAAGGACTCAGCCTCGGTAGGACGTTTGAGAAGCACCCTTTGTTTCTAAATGAATCAAGCATTTTGAAAGAATCGCTTGAATGAATGATTCAATGAATCACTCATGAAGACAGGGACTTGCTGCCACCTACTGGTGGATTTAATGTCATATTTATTTATCCATGACAGGCCTAAATCAAACACACTCTTAAGACAATCTACTCATGGGATGTCAATGATTTCTGAATGACCCTTTCCATAAATCTTCTAAAGCAGCTTTTGCACACTAAACACCAAGCTATATGGTTTCAAACAAACAATGGCCAGCACAGAATCTGGCTTTCCAACACAAAGTCAAGTTTGATTCCTGACCGTGGTGATTAATGAACAGAAGATCCCTGGGGTGAGCCAGGCATTAGCGTTAGCATTAGCGTTAGCATTAGCATTTTTGCTAACGGAGCCGGCTGGGTAAAACTGTTTTGGGGACTTTATGTTCTTTATTTCATCGCATAGTGTATGCCAAATAATCTTTACTGAACAAGCAGGAATAGCAAAAATAAGCACAGCTGGACATGTCCATGTGTTACTGAGCTTGTTATAGTAGAACAGGTGGTTGATCCACAACTTTACGACGAAAACAAGCTGCTCTCTTAAAGACAAGACTTGGCTTGAGGTGAGATACACAGGTGATGTCCTCATTACACATTCTGTTCACATGGAGACATCTGATCCTTGATTTTCAGCTTCTCCTATAACACATACCCGGTCTTGCTCTCACATAATTCCCTGGGAACTGAATCAGTTTTGTTTGTTGGTACAGTACCACTTAGTCCCTAGTGATGCTTCTTTTTGTACCCCCTGGGTTTGTTCTCCCAAAGGGATGCGTCTTTGACAGGCTCAGCAATTCACTCTTCCCACATAAGAGACACATTCTTAGGTTTTCTATTTTTTTGGCACTGAGGGGACAAAAATGAGCAATGCAGCTGTCAGAAAGCTTCATGAATGCATGTCTGGCCTGCTTCCTGTGTGAAACCGAAATCTTTGTGTAATGTCTTTCAAACAGCAGGTGTAATAGACAAGCAGATCTGTTTAACACTTAAAACAGAAGAATCTCTCATTAAACAGGAGGGAAAGATGTATTAGTGTAAGCGCTGCTCGGGGAAACTTGACATCCTTCTTGCCTTTAATCTATTCGATCTCTTTTGAAGTCAAACACGTCAAAATGCTCCTCTGTCTGATGTTGCAGAACTACTCAAATGTCTAGGTACAGGACAAAAGGTTTGAAGGTAGAATGCAAGAAAGTTAGAAATTGTTTTCTTTACCATGTCTCACCAGTTTTCCAGTGATATAAAATAAAGCGATATGCTACTAAACACAGTAAGCATTATTTTTAATGTTTCTTTTAAGTTTGACATGCTGAATATGAAAATCACATTGCTTTTGTGTATCATATTAAAGTGCTCACGAAAACTACAAAATATGTTTACAACTCACACAAGCTAATCTGTTATTACTCATGCATAAAAATCACATCAACACCTTAACAAACAATTAGCAAAAGTGAGTCACTTAAAACTACAGAAGCGTTTACTAAATGTTTTTTTTTTTCCACAATGCAGCTACACAGATCTCATGAGAAAATGCAACTTTTACGAATTTGGTGAATCGGCGGCAAATTTGTATGAATTCTGATCCATAAGCAAACATATGACTTTTAGGGAAAAAAGATACATTGAAGGTCCATTCCTAACGGTCAGTAGGGTGTTAGTAGATTGTAAAAAAAAAAATTTCGTACAAGTCGCATCAGTCCAAAAATACGTCATGAGGAAAAAAAAAACATTAGTCGCACTGGACTATAAGTCCCATTTATTTAGAACCAAGAACCAAGAGAAAACATTACCGTCTACAGCCGCTAGGGGGCGCTCTATGTCTTCAGTGTAGACTGCAGGAGAACTGAGCAGCATAGAGCGCCCTCTGGCGGCTGGAGACGGTAATGTTTTCTCTTGGTTCATGTCTCTTAGTTCATTTCTCTTGGTTCATGTCAAATTAATTTTGATAAATAAGTCGCACCTGATTATAAGTCGCAGGACCAGCCAAACTATGAAAAAAAGTGTGACTTATAGTCCGGAAAATGCGGTATATCCTTCCATGATGTTTTCCATGGTCTGTGAGTCAGACATCATTTCACGGAGGACATGGAGGCTTCCTGAGAACGTGAAGAAAATGGATTTGGCTGGTGTGAGACATGCAGACGCCGATGACACAAGTGTGTGTATATACGGTAACACTCTCTGAGATTGATGTCAGAGCGTCATTACAGAGTGTTGGCAGGCAATGAAGAGGAATTTGTCTAGTGGACCTAATCTATCGACTGATGCTCTGAAGCTGGCATTATCGCTGTCTGAGAGCCGCCACCGCCGCTAGGATCTTATCAACAGCAGCCAATTATAAAGGAAGAGGTGAGCTGCAATAAGGAAACATCAGGATCTCAGTAACCTCCAGCTCATCTTGTCTGTCGTCAGGAGCCACGTATGACAGCACACGCTCCTCGCTCATCATCAGCACACCAACAGAGAGGGGAAAGAGCAAAGCTTCCTGGAACATCATGCTCCCCTGACAATTATCTGCTACACTGAAAAATGTATGAATGTCATTGCATTAGATAACAGAAGGTCAAACCAAGCGGCATGCATTTTACAGAAATGCATCACAAGCACACTTCAAGCAAAAGATTCCACATAAATAAATGTGTTAGGTTTAAAAGGGAAAGTTCACACACACACACACACGTTTGTTTTTGTGTAAAGTGTGTTCATCCTATAGGTGTAATGGTTTTTATTCTGTACAAACTGTATATTCTATGGCCCTACACCTAACCCTAACCCTCACAGGAAACTTTGTGCATTTTTACTTTCTCAAAAAAACTCATTCTGTATGATTTATAAGTGTTTTATAAAATGGGGACATGGGTTATGTCCTCATAAGTCACCCTCTCCTTGTAATACCTGTGTCATACCCATGTCATTATACAGAGTTGTGTCCTGATATGATACAAAAACAAGAACACACACACACACACAAAGAATAACGTGATACATTTTCTCACCCTCAAGTCATTTCAAGCCCGGAGAGAGTTTCCAAAAGGCATTGTTAGCCAGCTGTGGTCAACAATGTTTAGACATAAGATGTATTTTTTTTGTATGTGTGTGTTTCCTAAAAAATATAGATCAAATAGCATTAAAACCTTGTTTTATGTGGCTGAAACTACCGTTCCAAAACTTCGTTAGAAGTGTATTTTCCTGTTACTGTGACGTGGGTTTTAATAGTCACAATAAGCAAACTAGTACAAACATGCAGTACATTATCACACATTTTATTTGATTACATAGTAATCTCTAGATTTCAGCATGTCCCCGATAAGCATAGTTTTTGAAGAGTATGCATGTGCATCCATGCGTAAGGGAACCCTGGACTATGAAATAAGAGAAAACCTGCAATTTATCAAACAAAACAAAGCAAAACTACAGAACAAATATCGTGGAGTAGAATTTTTCTTTTTGAGAGCACTATCAATCATAAACAGCAACAACGACAACATCTCTGCATCACTGTAACACACACACACACACACACACACACGGAAATAAATAAATAACTCAAATCAAACTGACCAATTCAGAACATCGAGTTTCATTAAAACAGGAAGAGATGACTAACTGATAAGTAAATTTGCTAGTAACTTTCAGAGTTATTTACATATAAATGGCAAGTAATACATTGGCTTAAATGTGACATGCTAGAATGGAATAGTATTTTGAATCTCTTGTAAAGACTGTTTCAGCAAAGCTGATTGGATAAACAGATCAGAGATTAAAGCAAACATGTAGATTCTGTGCCAGCAATAACTGGTAAAGAGCTAGATTTAGCTGGTGCATCTCACTATCCCAGAACATTTTCTGGTGACTGTCTGTTTGATTTCTGTCAGGCAGAAGCGTGGAGGGAAGGAGGTGGAAATGACAGGGCAGGAGCTCATTATAATGCCCGGCGTGACAGCCACTGTGAGGTGCGGGTCAGTGACAATGCATGACAAAGCCCTGACAGAGAGAGACGGGACACCCCAGCATGCACTGCACTCGCTTTTGCAGGAGGAGACTCATATCAGACGACAACAGCTATTCAGAAATCAACTAAAGAGTTCGACCTCCGAGTCTGTGGTCATCAGTTCAGCTGCTGAAATTTACTCCGGAGCAGAAGGCTGATAGAGAAAGAGCGATGGCAATAACAGCTAATAGCTCCAGGTCCTGTCCCGGATGTCTGGATCCCAGAAGAATCATGACCCAGCAAGTCTTTCACATCCAACTTTAATCCGGGAAAGCAATAACGGCCACACACTCACAAACAACACCACCACTAGAGTCCAAGACCATTAAGCTCAGAAATCACAGTTATCGTAATACTGAAAGACTATTTTATCATATTAGTTACATTGCAATTGTGCTGGCTGTGGATATATTACAGCTTTATGTAGAAAGTAGGGGGATATAGCACTATTGATGTAATGACACGGACCGTTTCACTGGTTACATACTTGTTCATGAATATAGCACACGAGTATCGCCAATGTTTGACAACTCGTGACTAAACAAAGGGCACCAATGTGAGAAAAATCCAGAGCTAATGGCTACCAAAAATGCCAAAATCAAACCTACACACTTTAAGTGAGGGATGAGTCAGTCATGATGCTGAAGTTGCCCTCTTTATGATGCCAAATGAAATTTAATTAAAGGTTCACTGAGGACTTCCAGAAGTTCTGCACTCAATTACACTCTATATGCCACCTCCTGCGCAACCTACTTTTCCAATTACCTTCACAATCAACACCAGAGGTTGGACTTGGAGGTTTATTTCCACCCCCAGTGCAGCTGGGCAAGCTCGTGTTTCCTAAAAAACCTGGCTAAAATAATTCTACTTCCTATGCAAGTTATAGTGTTTTAACGGTTTACAATAGCAGCCAATGTGTATCTTGCAGTGGGAGTGTCTAGCTATATTTGGTAAAGTTACATACAGTTTCACATTGCTGACAGATCCCTATTAAAAACTACCAAACGTGTGAACATTTTGCAGTCACATCAGCTATTTAAAAGAAAAATAGATGCATAGTCATGAGTCAACGCTAATGCATCGTCTAACAACTAAATACACAAATAAGATCAAATCTGGGCTGAAAGCCAGTTTGCCATATTGTTTGTTCATTTGAATGGAGCATAAAGTGCAATACGTGTGCTGTACTGTATACTGGAGGATGGCTATTGAAAAAGCACTAGAGAATTGCATTCATTCTGCATTAATTAAACCATTAATACAATGTGGTCATTAAGAAAACGAGTATCACAAATACTATTCGTTTAAGTCTTAACTCTAAATATTAAAATGTGCAATGTATCCTGTTCGACACAGTTCGTGCTATGGACATGAATAATACCTAAAAGAAAATGCAGCATACTGAGGAGTTGTTATAGATGGTTGTAGGGGTGTGCGATAATGACAACAAAAAAAAAACGTACATCTCAATATTGTCTGGAATTGTGTCGATAACGATAATTAGTCGAAACTACTTTTATTGTCGAAATGCAGCAAAAACAAGAACCGTAGTTTCTTAAAATATAAGTCACATAATAATTGCTTCTTTTTTATTGAGCTCGTCATTAAATCAATATCGCATTTGCAATCATGCTGGTTTTTGGAGAACAAAATTCACTCGTGATATTAACTATATCAGACGATATAAATTTTAAAGAATATAAGAGTCATATGGAGACACCCCCCGCATCTTGAATTATAAATGTATTTTATTAGACTAATTCCTTTATGAGACTGTAACACTTTATAATAACTGCACGCTATTAATCATTAGAAACAGTTAATTCATCATTTATAAAGCATTAATAGACATTAATAAGCAGTTTATAAATACAGATATAAATGCTTTATACTTGATTTAAAAGCATATCTATAATGTATTTAATTGTTTTTTCATACTTTATTAATGGTCAATTTATCATTTCTAAATTAAGTATAGCATTATTTACACACCACTTATTAAGGAGTTGTCAGTGGTTCATAAGATCACTTAGAAATTGTAAGTAAATGATTAATAAACTATTTAAATGCACATTCATACATCTTATTAATCAGACATAGTAAAAATTAATGTGTTAATAAATTGTTTATTAATATGTATTTCTACTGTAATTCAGGTTGTTATAAACCATATGTAGTTGTTAGTTTACTATTTTTTTAACTCATCTAAAGTGAGGACTATCTATGCTTTGTAAAGCTTTTACAAGAGAGATTTAAAGGCTTATAATATTTCTACGTTCTGTATCACTGTGTTGTGTTTGTGTCCTTTTTCTGTTTAGAAGATAACTGAGCTTTTATAAATATCCTTTATAAATGCTTTACAAGGCAGAACTAGTCCTCACTTTAGATGAGCTCACTTAAATAGTTAACTGACCACTACTACATGCTTTATAACTACCTGAATTTACTACATGTAATTACAATTTCTTGTGATCTTATTAATCACTGGCAATGCTATACTTCAATGAAAATGAAAAAAAGTATTACTATAAAATTAAACACATTATAGATATGCTTTTAAATCAAATTTATATCTGTATTTATAAACTACCTATTAATGTCTATTTATGCTTTATAAATTATGAATATCTGTTAACTAATGCTTAATTAATGATTAATAGTGTGCAGTTATTATAAAGTGTTACCGAATATGGTAATTACGATACTATTGTAGACTATAAATAAATCGCACACTGATAGATAATACAATGTGTTACTTGCTGTTTCTTTGTAACTGTTTGCAAAGTTTACTAGCGATTTCTGAGGGAAAATTTGTTTTATTTTTATTTTATATTTTTCAGTGTACAGACCAGAATATCATAAAGTCAAGCTTGTAACCATGTTTTGAACATTGGGTCTTGTGGCAAGATAAAGGATTTAAAGTAAAAAAAAAATATATAAATAATAAAATAACTATAATCTAATTTTAATTAGGGTTGAAAGAGGCAGAATATTTCGACTGAATTTATGAACAGATTCTAGATTTTTTTGGAAACTTTTGGAAAGTTAACTTAAATTATATAAACTATTTTACACTCAAAGCCAGTTGGATCTTCAAATCTGATGAAAATTAAACTCATCTGCATCTTGGATGGCCTGAAGGTGAGCAAATGTAAATTTTTGGGTGAACCATCACTTTAAAAATGCAGTGCTGTGCTTAAGGAAGAGCAGGCTAAAATGTTTTTTTAAACTTAAATGTCTACCTAACAACAGGCCACATTTGCATTTTTGTTGTTTTTGTATTCGTAGCGTTGTCAGTCCTCGGAGTGTCATCATTTAAGGGTGTAATGTGTAAAGGAAACTGAAAACAGTATTCAAAGATTTATATTTTATGCAAATCCCTGAAATGACCAGAGAGTGTTGTTCATTAACATGACAAGCCACTGACAAACATTTCATTAGAATTACTAATAAACACAGCCAAATGAACCTATCGTTCTCAATGTTTTAATAAAGCAAACTCTGTATGGATGTTAACCCACGTTTACGGATTAGATCCAATCCTCAGAGAGTCATTAAACACAGAGTCTGTATTGTGTTGCCAAAACCATGAGAACTACTGAATATATAAAGCTGCAAACACAGAGAACGATCCTTATGTGGGTGACATTAGGTCGACCCTGACAGTGACAAAAATGCTAAACCAATAAAAAAAAATCAGCAACAAAAATAGCACTTTAACCATCATTTTTTAGATATATAAATGTGAATTTAAAGCAATTTAGTTTTATAACACCTCACTAAAATGTCTGTGCATGGCCACTTGACACTGACCTTGCTGCAAAAGATTATCATGCAGTATGTAAATGAGTGTCTGTGTAAAATCGGCTCATCAGACATGTCTATCTGTATTTCTTTGTTGAGTTTCCTATTGTTGTTTTACTATAAACCAGGAATACATGAATAAACATGTGTAACACTGCATCCACTAACAATCACCAGTAGCCACATCACTGAACTACATTCAGATTCAACATCCAACAACCAATATAAGGAATAAAAATGTTTTAAAACAAATACCTGCTTAGACTACCAACCGAACTTTAATGATCCTGTTTGTGACGACTCCTGTATTAGTTTTTCCACAGATAAAACACATTTATCTTCATTCTGGCATGCAACGTCCTCTTTTCAATATCCATTCAAATCTCGCCTAACATTTGTTTTCTTAAATGTCCTTTTTCATTCACATTACAGAAGTAAAATGGGTCGCGAGAAGCTATTCGCATTAACTTTAAATCACAGTGTGCAATGAGTGCGGCCGATATTAAATCCTTCCACAGTAGGAAATAAAAGCAAACATATTGAAGTGTCTGGTAATATTTCAGGCATCACAGCAGGAAGCAATGACACAACAGAAACATTCAAATGTTGATCTTGGTATTAAAGGGTTTTGGCACCGCAGTCTACGGCACAAGCTCAAATCCGTATACTGGATTTCATTAATTCAGGCATGAGAGTATAAAAGCATGAAGCTCTAGTTTGCATATTGCACTAAAGTGATCGCCTTCAGGGAGTGAAGGAGGAGAGGGATTTGTTGTCTCCGCTTTTGTTAACGATGTAGAGCTTGTACGGGAGTGAAAAGTTTCTGTCATGTAAAGGACTATTTTTGAGATAAGGTACAGATACTACAGATAACATCAGCTGAACACTGTCCTTCACAGACTGTCTCTCGCTCATTAATACACACACACACACACACACACACACACACACACACACACCCTCAGTTACCTCATTAACAGACCACTGACAGTTTCAGCACTCAGGAGACACAACAAGGACAATGCAAAGCAAAAGCAAATATATAACATACTCTGGCCAGTGTGAATTTATTGTTCTTGGGAGAACATTACTTTCAGTCAATTACTTCAAACTGATTTATGCACTAGAGTTAGGAAGTTACTACTATGTGTTAACGGAGCAATACTGACTTGTTTGTTATTTTTCTGTTTTACACTGTGAAGCTGCTTTGACACAATCAGTGTTGTATAAAGCGCTATACAAATAAAGGTGACTTGACTTAAGCGATTTCTGAAAAACACTTGATATTTGAAAAACATGCCAAAACAATCACATCCCTATCTTGATAGCCCCGCCCCCAAATTTACAAACATTCAATTTAAGAAAGACTCCTCCCTGAACACTACTGGACACACCCCCTTATTGATGATTGGCTACGAGTGTGTTTTGGTGATTTCTGTTAAACTTTCAATGGTGTTTCTTAGAAATCGTTTTCGAAACGAATCATTTGTTTTTCTAGAAAAATCACACAGTGATCTTGACTTTATACTGACACCTAATGGTGTGGATGAATTATACAAAAAAAAAAAAAAACTTTTCTGTGAAATTTTCTGAAACCATGTTTGACACTTTTGAATAAATTATCTGTCAATTAGTATCAGAAAGAGTTTTATTGCAAACAAGGAATTTGTTTTGAAAATCGCAAAAGTGAAATCGTAATAAAAATTATTCAGCTTGTCATTGGGTCTTAAAATGCAGTCACCGTGAGAGAGGACCAAAAATATGGCTGAAGTTTTCACCTCATGTAGGTGTGCATAATTTACATCTTTAATTTTACTGTGAAAATTGTTTATTCTTTTCAGAGTTTACTCTTTTCACCCACATTTTTTTTTATATTAATTAAACTTCTCTCTATTCTAAGTTGGGAAAAGAAAAAGCACTTTTATCATCAAACAACAATACTCTTCAATTTAATTAGCGCACATATCTCTGAGTTCAACTTTCTGAAAAGCAACCCAACATCTAAAAAATAATGGATATAATATCTCCTTATAAAAGTTGACTTGCCAGTGCTTGAATAAATTCCTATCACTTTCTAAAACCCTGTTGGCTCAGTTGTTCATATTTCACACTTCTCTAGTAAGTTTTGTGTAGTAAGACTCTGTAATGTCATTCTGAACACCGTTAATGTATGCAGCTCTCTTCTAACTAGCTGGTTATCAATCAGGTGTTCAATAAAGAGAGACTAAATATGCAAAGCAGTGGTACGTGAGGATTGGAATTGAGAACCACAGTGTTAGCTCAATAAAGACGATTTGCAAAAGCAATACTCACCATGCAGCTGCAGGGAGACTGATGCTGAAAATCATAACAAAAGCATGACTTTGTGCGTGATGAGCCACATTTAAAATGATGAAGCTGGCAGCTTCTGTGCACCGTGACAGAATCAATGGAATAA
This sequence comes from Carassius auratus, assembly GCF_003368295.1. Lineage (NCBI taxonomy): Eukaryota > Metazoa > Chordata > Actinopteri > Cypriniformes > Cyprinidae > Carassius > Carassius auratus. The sequence goes on along the minus strand of NC_039281.1, from coordinate 8,269,220 downwards.
CACAGATAACAGCATCTCTGGTGATCAGAGATAAATCTAATTGAGTGTGGTCTGTGGTCAGATCGTTTATAAAACGACGGTTTATACAATTTTAAATGTGGACTTTTTTTCTTACACAAATGCATTGATTCAGAAGGCCTTTATTTACCCCCTGGAGCCATGTGGAGCACTTTTTATGATGGATGGATGCACTTTATTTTGCTTCAAAAAGCTTGACCGCTATTTCCAATGCCATTATAAAGCTTCAACACCACAACTGAGAGGAGTGTTAGTAGAGGAGTAATATCCCAATTAAACAGTAAAACACCTATTGGACAAATATGAATGAAATCACTGTAAAAAGTCCTAGACAAGACTCCAGGCAAATAATGTTGTGGTCAACTAAGTCAAATGCAGTGCTTTCGATCGAAAAGGACCAGAGCCATGGATATTTGCTAATAATGTGATTTGTACACTGCATGAGTTATTTCTGTCTGTTAAGAATGTAAATGTGCTTCAGATGTATAGTATACTGTATGTTTGGAAGTTATACACAGCTTAATGTAACGCTGATGGTCGAGAGATGCATTAAGTTCCTCTCGATCTTATTACCAGGCACATTTCGTGCAAGGATGAAGCTGATTTTCTGTTCCCCTCTAGATATTTCATGGTCTGTTTTCCGCATTAATGTTTTAAAAATAGGTTCTTTTTTTATTAATTCATGTATATGACAAAAGCATACGTATCTGGACTGATGCAATGCTAATGTGTAACCCACATCTTCTCTACCGCTCTGATTGTTTGCCAGATGCACGTGGAAAAAGATTACCATTTATTCCAATTAACTAAACCTCCTCTTAATCCAGCACATGCAATCGAGAAGACAAGCAAATGTGTGTTTCCAAGATGCTCGACTGAGCGTTTGTGATTCCTGTAAGCATTACTCAGCAGGGGTGCGTATCTTTCCCTCTTTCCTCCACTCGCCGTTTATTAGGAGCGATACACCACCTCTTCCCAGAGAGCCGAAGCATTTCGGTGAAACCAATACAGCGCAATACTGACACAAGGCAACACTGTTTAAATCCAAAGGTAGTTACCCTGCAAATGAGCTGTAGGGGCCATTATGAGTTTTATGAAGCTATCACTTGGCTGTTTGCTGGTCCGCTGAGTTTTAAAGGTGAATAGTGTCAGTTTCGTGAACGTTCCCTGTAACTTCAATTGGTTGGAGAAAAACGTCATTATATAGTAATGTTTGCAAACAGAAAGCAGCAACGTGACTATCAGAATATTGCATTAAAGGCATAAATTACTGTAAATTAACAACATTTCATTTTTGGGTGAACTATCCCTTTAAGCATCCTCGTATGAATATCCGTTGAGGTTTATTCAGTGATAACGATATCTGACACCTCACACAATATCTCATGTATTACACGGCTGATCAACAAATTAATAAATGTCCACATGAAATATCAGTTGAATTGAAATGGTACATTTTTATCTGTATTTTATCTTGAATCTTCCACCAAGTCTAACTACTGTAGCATCAGATTCACTGTTGTTTTATTAACAATGATTAACGGTTACGGTTTTTAATATTTAGAATTTTTTAACTCCTATAACCTTTTTTTTTAACGTATTAATTTGCATATTTAAATGAACAAGTGGTATACTTACAAAGACTATACAACACACACATACAGAGAGAGAGATGTAACTACAATTTTAATGATTTGATTCAGATTTTAGTTTATATTTCAGTTTTCATTTTAATATTAGTTTTAGTCATTTTGTGTTTTTGTCATTTTTATTAACTAAAAAAAAAAAAAATATATATATATATATATATATATATATATATATATATATATATATATAAAAAAAAATTTTTTTTTATTAAGACTTAGTTGTTTTATTTAGTTTTAGCTAAATTAAAATGAGAAATGTCGCCTAAATTAAATGTGTTTTTATTCTTACTAGATTATTACTTAATGTTTATTTCAAGTAATGTTTTTAGAATAATTTTTATAGTTTTGGTTTTAGTTAATGATAATAATCCTGATAAGAATCAGCTACTCCAAAGATAAATGTAATAAGCATTTATAACATAAAAATGGATTACTACTGTATTAGCCCTTTTAACCAAGCTGTAATAACAATATACGAATGAAAACGACATTACTACAAAGAGTTACAAAAGGGTTTAATTTCCTTTCTGATGATTTAAGCAGTTAGGCAATAATTCATGCAATGTATTACCATGCTAAACATCTCTAACGGTGACAGTGATGGAGTTGGAAGCGGGAAGAGTTTATAATCCCATTGTGAACAGCTGCCATCATGTGACAGCGTGTTACGAGAGACCTACAGGCTTCATCTCAAGGCCAAAGATCCCAGCTATTCAAACTCAGGCTCGTCGGCACATAATCACCTAAAGTTTGTCTTAGTCTTGGAAAAAAAGCTGAACTGCAGAAGACCTCAGCTTGGATTCTGCCTGTAGAGACAGATGATGTGGAAAGGTCGATCAATAAATCCAGACAATAGAGCGTTCTGAGCTGGACATTGAAAAGCAGAACATTGTACGCAGGAAACTATGGACTGCACCTTTAAAAAAATGTGAATACATTTAGAGGCAGGAAGAAAAAATGCATTGTGATGGATGCAATTGAGCTTTATATTGTCAGTTGAAAATGCATCAGTGTTGGGAGTATAAACGTGTTCTCGCTTTTAAAAAAGCTTGATGGCCACAATAGAAAAGAGCAACAGGCAGGGATCTCAAAAAATTGTATTCAGCTGAGTTACAGATCTCAAAATGCAATTCAGTGGTAAAAGAGGCCTACAGACAGCAGAAAAACATGCTGAGATTCACAAATAGGTCATGTGTGAAAAGTAGGTAGTGTGATATTTATCATCTGTGATATTGTAACTGTTTTAACAATATGTAAGCTGTCATTATCGAATGTCACAAAATGTTAATTTGTGATGTCGCCTAGAATGCAATTAACAAGTTTTTATAATATCATACAAGCAACAGTGTCATTTAATTAATGTGATACATTTTAAACAGTCCATAATTTTAATTTAACAGGTCAACAAACAAGTTGATATCGAGTTACATTTAAGACACAAAAAAGGCCTGAACCAGCCAATGTACCAGTGCAAAAAAAAAAAAAAAAAAAAAAAAATCACAATAGGCAAAATGTTGTTTAGTTATTTTAAACAGAAAAACAACTAAGATTTACCTTTGTCAATAAATCGCACACCCTTCGTTGTGCCTCTACTATCTTCACTACATTTACAGTAGAATTCAGTAGCAGTTTACATAGTTTAACTGTTCCCGTAACATTTATTTTATTGGTGTAATGTTATCTAATGCCTGTGTTAGCAAGTCTAAGATTTATTGTTAAAATAAAAAAAAATTCTTCCCTATTGAGACATACTTGTATCCCAGGGAACGAAAAAAATAAAATAAGTAAAACTGGACAATGTGTGCATTGTTGCTGTGATCTCATGTTAGTTTGAAGAACATGTCAGAGAAGAAAAATCACTGAGGCAGCAGATATGTTAATGCTTTTGATTGAAGATTAAAAGGGATTATGATTTTACAAAGTGATGTGCACAGATAAATAATTGATAATAAACAGCAACATTTGAAAACTAAGGTGCATACGTTCAGATCAATGAGGCCTAAGACTAATCAGTTCCCAAAAGAAATACAAGACCTGTGTTAGTTGAAAGAAAACGAGTTTTAGATTAAGATTTTTAGTGATAAATCACAAAAAAAAAGAGATTTTTTACATTTTTATCTTAAAGAGTTGGGCAATTTCAAACAGCAACTCAGGTAAGTGTCCAGTCTTCAAATGAAAACAACTTCTGATAATTGGTTTCCTTTTCCCTTGTAGGTATAAGGATATGAGGACAGAAGAACAAAGACGACAGGTCGACGTTCACCAAAAGACGTAAAAACTCACCATCAGCAGGTAGACTGGAGAATTACACCAACACAGGGTTGGAGAACTGGAGAAACAGGAATGAAACCAGAAAGTTGTGCTGTGACACATGTTTATATAGCATGGAGAAATGAAGTAATCAGTAACAGGTGTGCCGATTAATGAGGTGCAGGTGTAAACCAGACAGGCTGCTGGGAAATGTAGTTCTGGGCTGGTGACGGGGCGATATCCTTTTAACATGTACTAATATATACACTTTAGATACTAACATGAACTTTTATGTACATTTAAGGTAATAATATGTTTAGTTTAAGAATAAATAAATACCCTTTAGCTGTTGTACCGTAAAGCACTGAACAAGTTACAGCTTTGTAGCGTTTTTTTTCTGAGCGTGAGCTTGTACAGTAGCTAACGCTATGCAGTAGCTTCTGCATTTTTTAAAAGCTTATGATCATTGGTCAGATATACAAATGAATAATCCTGTCTTAATACTAGTTGAGCCACAGTTAAGATGGTGTGAGCCTCAAATCATGGTCTAATATATTCATACAGAACTATCCGGTCACATTTCTATTCATCTCAATGGCAGTTTCTTGGCTGGTGCATGCAGACCTGGAAGTGTGTGAGCAACATGCTGCTGTCTTTGGACAAAGAGACAAGGCACGCACGCACGCACGCACACACACACACACACACACACACAATACATTTGTAAGATATATATATAATTAGTTTTTGTTCACTGGAATAAAGTTTCAAGTTAAGCACTAAAGTTAATGTACTAAATTTACTAAGACTTAAACTGAAATAAAAATAAATCAAAGCTAAATAATTTCAAACAAACAAATAAATGTCAAAAGCACCTAAAAATTACTAAAATGAATAGAAGCTACTGTAATTCAAAGTATTAATAGATGCAGAAGTTAAGCATTGCTCACTTAAAATCAGATTTGTTGATGCATTAACATGAGTTTTGTTCAGTTTTATTCCTTGTTTTAGATGTGCAGACAACAAAAATTTGGTTATGTATTTATTTGACTGTCTAAAAAGAAAAAATGAGAAATGGTCACTTAATGTTTGGCACAGAATGACAGAATGAGTTAAACTAATGCCCCGTTTAATACCTGCTTTGAATTTTTTTTTCACACTTGCTTTTTTTTCATGCTTCGCTTACACTTGATTAATCTCTACAGCACTAATTCTTATCACTGTGTAACAAGAACAAAAGGTCCTAAAATAGAAAGTGCTTGAATACAATGACTTATTCAGTCAGAACAAATTAGAGGGCTTTCTCTACCCCAATTTATCAGCTGCAGATACAGCCACTGGAGATCACAGTCATTGAGGGATTCAGAAATACATGTCCTGGGAAGAACAGGTAGTGTGATAAGGAAATGAGCAATCCTTTCTTTCCATGTTGTTTTGTTGGTGCCTAAATGAACTGGGATTTGGAGCAGGTCTCAGTCCCCAGAATAACACAAAGCCCCTCCAAAATGTTGAGTTGTCCTCAAAGGGCAGTCGTGTGAAAGCACTTCAAGCCATGTTGCATAAAGCCAGTGTGTCAGTGTTTAACAGCAATAAGCATGTGTTTGCTTTGTGTCTGTGGCCATGCTACAGGTCTGGAGAAATCATTCACAGCTGTCTCTGAAGGCACAGAAGAGGTTAAGAATCTGGCAGCATCTGTGGCCAACACATTTCACCACATGGAAAATAATACTAATAAAATAATAATATTAAAAAAGAAAACAATGGACTGTTTGAAACAGAAATGGCTGGAACAAATAATTTCTAAATCAAATCTTAATAAGGGTCAAAGAAATGGCATGTTAATCACTAATTGAGAGTGTCATCCTCATTAATCAGTGGAATTAAATGTAAATTATTGACAGAATAGCTTAAATGAAGTCTCATACAGATGGCTTCCACATCATTTCTGCTCTTTCTGAAACTGTGCTCTCTTAAAGGGGTAGTTCACCCCAAAGTTAAAGTATTACGTCATCATTAACTCACCTTCACGTTGTTCCAAAACTGTATGACTTTCTTTCATCTCCACAAAATAGAATATTTTTAATAATGTTGGGGATCAAAAAGTTGGTGGTAGCCATTAACTTCAATAGCATTTTTTATTATCTCTCTCCATACTATGGAAGTCAATGGCTACCAGCAACTGTTTTGGAACCAACATTCCTCAAAATATCTTCTTTTGTTCAACATCTGAAAGAAACTGATTTAAGTCATGCTATTTGTACAAACAGCCCTCATTAAATATAAATCAGCTGTTTGGACTCTCATTCTGATGGCACCCATTCAATGCTACTGTTCTCCAAATCTGATGAAGAAACAAACTCATCTATATCTTGGATGTACATTTCAGCAAACATTCATTTTTAGATGGACTAAGAAATAAAGTTCTAAGTATTGTAATTTTACAAATTAATAAACTTTAAGAAATGCATTTTTAGTTTACAGTGTAGTTCAATTTCTATCTTGGACATGATAATAAAATTGCTGTTTATTGTTATTGTCATTATTATTAGCCACAATCTCAGACAGTTTCAGGGGATAAGAAAATTCTTATAAATTACATTAAATTAGATAATTCGATTAAAACTCAGCATCTCACATATAACGAGTCACTGGAAGTCTTGGCTCTGTTATATCTTCTTACACCTCCATACAGTAACAATAACATAAGGCCATTTCACACAAATCCTACACACTATTTTCCCAATGACACACCACCATTTGTTTATTTAGCTTCGATTCCGCTTGCACAGATGAAGACAAATCTTCATAGCTTCCTCATTGCTGAGGAATGACATGAATGACATTTGCCAACAAAGAATCTGTGTTCAGCATACATTTGGGATGTTCCCGATGCTGCTCAGTTTCCATTTCAGCAGCCAGGAGAAACAAATCATTACAGTGACAAGAGAGCAGAGCATTTGCACATTTCTTTTCAAACATCACATGCTTTCAGCATGTATAAATACCAACGGGAAAAATTAATGCAGGAGAAACATGTTACATGCTCTCAGCAGATGCAATGCTCTTTTTCCACATTAACTTACTGACATTACAATTACAGACACAGCAGTATTTCTGGAGTGTTAAAATACTCATATGTGCACACTTTTGATGTAATGAGAACAAATGGAAGCGTGTAAGTAAAGTCATGCATTACGGCTGCAATGCGCAGGCTGAGATGGAGTTCAGAAACCTTAACTAAAATGTACTTAACTAAAATTTTAATAACTTTTGAAAGTGTCTGGTGTCCAAGAATGGCAAAATGTGTGTTTGTACTTTCTTATGCCTTCAAGCCAACTCACAATCCCTATGATGCAATATTTGAATTGCATATAAAATTTCCTTCAATCTGGATTACCCTTAATGTGATTCATGTCATTCACAATTTAATTAAACAGATAAGTTTGCATGCAAAATAATAATAATAATAATAATGGCATAGTGTAATAAATATTTGCATTAATTAGATTTTATTAAAAAAATCATTTTCAAAAAGCACTTTTAACTGCTAAGAATAAAAAAAAGTGTAATAAAAAAAAAGATAAATAATAATAAAAAAATATTCTGCTAAAAAGTACAAATAAAAACTTGGTTAAATATTGCTTGTTCCAATGCCATACTGTTAAAAAAAAAAAAAAAAAAAAAAAAAAAAAAAAAAAAAGTTGCAAATGAAGGAATACTGAAGTACGTCTTACAATAAAATATTGTTTCAGTATGTTACTTGCCATTTCGTTGTAATTATTTGTGAAATTTACTAGCGACTTCTGAGAGAAAATTTAAGACTTCTAGACAACATAATTAACACTTTCTTTTACCGTTTTGACTTTTTATGGCCTTAAATCTGATTATAAATTTTATGTCATGCGGGCCCAACCCACATGAGCTAGTGTTATACTTTTTGTGTGCATGAGGGACTGTAGTAACAGCACACCTCTCTTCAACACAACATACGATTGGAAGTATTATTCATCTGAATAACAGAACAAGTTACACAGCAAAGTTTCATCTGGAAGTATGCTAAAATCTATGCTGTGCTCTAAAGGCACACTGACAGCTCAGCAGTATAATCAAGGCTGGCACCTGTGCCTGTGCTCACCATCTTTTGCAAGATGCGCTTCAACACCAGAGCTTGGACATTATGCACGTATTACGGTTTCCCAATAACTTGTGAGCTTGTCTTCCTCTAGGTCGGGTAAAAAGAAGCCTGAGGAGGGGAAAGGATAGGCAACTTCTAGAATTTAAATAGCCTTCAAATTGGATTAGTTCCCCCATGCTGCTGTGGAGGGACTCAAGAAATTTTCAGACTTCAGATTTCTTCGTTATGTAACCAGCATACATAAAGGAGCAAGTGAAACCAAGTCACTAAGTGAATTTTGAAACAGATTATGATGTCTCGCCGTTATATATAATTCCATTACAAATTAGTAAAATCAGCATATTTGAATGATTTCTGAAGATCATGTGACACTGAGCAATAAACTGCAAGAAAATATCTTTGGTAGAAGTTGAAGTCACCATTTAGAATATTACTTGAGTAAAAGTCTTAAAGTATTCGATATTTATTGTAGGCTACTTAAGTAAAAAAAAGTATTTTTAAACCTTAAACTTTTTTATATAAAAGTTTTGAAAGTAAAAGTAAATGCAAAATGAAATTTATATATATATATATATATATATATATATATATATATATATATATATATATATATATATATTCGCGAATCATTTGAGTCAATTCTGGAGTTCAAAGCGGGTTCGCGAATCATTTGAAGTCAGTTCGGGAGATCGGAGCGGCATCGCGAATCATTTGAATCAGTTCGGGAGTTCGGAGCAGGTTTGCGAATCATTTGAGTCAGTTCAGGAGTTCAAAGTGGGTTCGCGAATCATTTGAGACAGTTTGGGGTTCGCGAATCATTTAAGTCAATTCGGGAGTTGGGAGCGGGATCGCGAATCATTTGAATCATCTCGGGAGTTCGTAGCGGGTTCGCGAATCATTTGAGTCAGTTCGGGAGTTCAAAGCGGGTTCGCGAATCATTTGAGTCATTTCGGGAGTTCGGAGCAGGGGGGCATATTTTTTTGAAGCACCCCTGGGTGCCACCATTGGCTAGCAGATCCCCACCTGCTGTTAGCATCCCATTGACCTCCCATTCATTTTGGCGTCACTTTGACAGTGAATAACTTTACATCTGAGGCATTTAAAGACTCCATTTGTCCATTAATTATTTCTAAAGAAACACAAAGTCAAAATCACTTATTCAAGTCACTTATTGCTTTACTGGACTTGTATCAAATTATTATTAAATGTGTTCATGCTAATATTGTCAGAAAAAAATGTTATTTTTTTTTGTAATATAGATTAAGTTAACTATATTAAATAAACCTAAAAAAGCATACAGAATAGATTTTGTGGTCTACAAATGGTCTTGAGTTTTAATAGACTAGTAAATCTTGTGCGTGATTTGGTGATTTACTTGATAATATCAGATCACACAACATTACAACATCAAGACGACGATGCTGTATCGCACACCCCTGACTCGACTTGAGTGGGAATTTCGGTTGCGCGCACACTTGTTTGAAAGGAAAGGTGTTTTTAGAAGTCTGACTAACAGCCGCCAGACCAATGATAAAAAAAAAAAAAAAAAAAAAACTGATTTCCTGCAGTCCTCTAATTTCAGATTATTTTGTAGTAAGAAACGAATATGCTTCAGGGAAATTGGGGCAAAAGTATAAATTCTTTAGTAAGTGTATTGGAGTAAAAGTAAAAGTTGGCTGAAATATAAAAACTCAAAGTACAAATACTCCCAAAAAAACTACAGACGAAGAACTTTGTTACAATACACCACTGGTTTAAAGAGCTCATTCTTAAAGTAAAAAAAAAGAAGCTTATTAGCTGAAGTGAAGCGATTCGTCTGCGCAAGAAACTGAATATTATTTACAACATTAAAACAGCAAACAGTCCGGAATGATGTCTGGTTCATAAACGAATCATTCTTTAAAACAGGTTCTCTTTAGTGAACTAGTTGAATCGGTTCATCAATTCGGATTAAACGACTGAAACTGAGGAGCACAGATCTACAAGTTACTTAACCAAAATCACGTACAGATGCCTGGGTCACTCTGAATGAAGGGCCGATCGAATACATGACTGAAGGGCAAAATTAAGGTTTTTATGGTTTCTCATTGTTTATGTAAAAAGGTGAGCTGCTGAAGACTAGTTTATTCACTTGATATGCTGTAGACATGTAAAACATCCACATTTCACATCATTATTGGATGCTTTTATAATATAATTGCATATACGTTACATCATTGCATGTTAACAAACTAGTGAACTGAAACAGAATTGTCCAAAAGAACCAGTTTGCATAAAATGATTCAGATTCCTGTTTATCTGAAGCTCTGGGTTACAGGTAATAATGTTGTAAATAATGTTCAGTTTCTTGCACAGACTAATTGTTTCTCGTCATAAGACCTCAATATATTGTTATGAGCCACAGGGGGTTAATTGTTTTACTTGATATACTTCTTTCCATTTTTAAGAATCATGTGGAGGTAAGAGCAATTAAGATCTCCACTTGTTTGTCATCAACAGCTTTTTTTAATCAAAGTGTTTGGCTTAGAAAATTGTTCTTCTATGTAAAACTGAAGGTGGTCAACTGTCAGGTGAACACAGTTTCTGTACATCCATGATGAGAATCTCCCGTTCCAGCACATCCCAAAGCTGCTCTACTGGATTGAGATCTGGTGACTGTGGAGGTCATCTGAGTAAAGTGAACTCATTCAAGAGTCGTGTTCAAGAAACCAGTCTGAGATGATCTGAGCTGAGTCTCCATCAGAAGATGGGAACACTGTAGTCATAAAGAGATGGACATCATCAGAAACAATACTCAAGCTGGCCGTGGTGTTTAAATGATGCTGAATTGGTACTAATGGACCCAAAGTGTGCCAAGAAAACATCCCCCACACCATTACACCAACACCAGCCCTGAATCGTTGAGACAAGGCAGGATGGATCCACGCTTTCATGTTCTTCACGCCAAATTCTGACTCTATCATCTGAATGTCGCAGCAGAAATCGAGACCCATCAAACCAGGCGATGTTTTCCCAATCTTCTATTGTCAGTTCTGGTGAGCCTGTGTGAGTTGTAGCCTCTGTTTCCTGTTCCTGTCCGGTGTGGTCTTCTGCTGCTGTAGCTCATCTGTTTCAGGGTTCGACGTGTTTTGTGTTCAGAGATGGTGTTCTTCATACTTTGGTTGTATTTTGAGTTAGTTTTCTTTCTATCATGTCTAACCAGTCTGTCCATTCTCTATGCATGTGGTGCTGTTTTCTACACCGCAGCACGTACACCGTCCAGTGAAGAACACCCTAATCAGAAACAGAGATGGATGGATGGATGTGAGGGTTTTGCAGTATCACTTCACATCAAAACTACTTTGCAACATGTCCAACAGGATTCCTAAAGAGAGAATCATCTTCACCCAAAACAGAAGTTTAAAAACTTTTTCTGCTTTCTCTCATCACAGCTACTTTCAGATGTGAAAATACTTCATCATTTCCAATAAATACATTATTTAATATATTATTTTAGAGTGTTTTCATTCAGTTGAATTCTAATGGAAGCCTGCTTCCACCACGAAACTCAAAATTGTGAGATATAAACACAGAACTGCAAAATCTAAATTAACAGATGAAAAAGCAATAGAAAAATTAAGTAGAAAAATATGAATGCAGAATTTACATCTTGCAATAGAATTAGAATTTATTTTTTGTCTGCCAAATAAAAATGAATAAAAAGGTATCTTTTTAAATAATAATAAATAAATAAAAACACATGGAAAAAGAATTGCAAGTTTATATGTTGCAACTCTGTTTATCGCTTTTAATTAAGAATTTTCAGAATAAAGTCAGAATTGCAAGTAAGAATTTGCAGTAAACCTTAAAAAAAGAGACAATTTATACTTTTTTTATTTTTATTAAACTCTTTATAAAAACTTTGTAAGAGGAGAAATATCCTGCAATCAACAAGTTCAGTGGCATCAAATTTCTTAAAGGAAGTTATTTTGGAATCTTGTGTTTTTTCCTCTTTTTGGTTATATTCACACATTCAGACATAATAAAAACTGATAACACTGAACTAGCATCAAAACCAACCTACATTGCTCAAAAAGAGTCAGATTGAGTGGGAGTCCTGGCATAAAGCAGCGAGATTCATGTTCTGCCACACTGTTTGACGCCATGGCCCGGTCTCAAGGCTAAGTGTGCATGGCCCACTTTTTTCACTTAATAAAAGATGGATGAATTTAATATGGGACAAAATGAATATAGTTTCCAATGAGCTTTTAACTTAAACCAAATTAGGCAATTAAGTATGGCTAATAACAAGCAAGTGCCAAGTGCATTACTCAGCAGCAGAGGAGGGAAAACAGTGATTACAAAAATTAAAAAGCTTTAGAAAATACCACAGAATAAAAGACTATTTCATTGAGGATATAAGCACCGACAGTAAGAGAATAAAAACTAATTATGACAAACAAACCTTATCAGTTCAGTTCTATATAATGGGAGTGTTAGCGAAGTCCCTTTAGGCCATTTCTATGAAGGCTTAAAAAATAGTCCTTTTTGATCGAATGGCAAAAGATAGAGCTGTGCAAGGTTCGCCATGATTACATTTCAGTAATACATTACAATTAAGCAATAAAACCCCACCATAATATCTGTTTAGCTCAAATCTTATTACATTCTGTGTGAACGGCCTCTTCAGGAGCTGTTTTATTCCACGTATTAAAACTCCTCTGGTCATAGAGATTTTAGATGGAAGCTGAGGCTTTGTAGGTCGGACAGAACCTGTGATCTAGGATCCAATTCATTTGCTAGCGCCACATTGAGGGTCCTATTTGAGTGATCTGAGCACATGGTCTAAAGCACATGGTGCAATTGCGCTCAGGATGTGTCCAAATCCACTTTTGTATTGGTAGGACGGGATGAATGGTTGGCGTTCCCAGCGCTTGGTCTAAATAGGGTTGTTTCTATTCTCTTAATGAGTCATGGGTGTGTTTTGGGGGTAACATGCCATAAACCAATCAGAGTCTCGTCTTAGCAAAGTGATGAATGTTGATGAAATGTTGGTGAATGGCATGGTCTATTTCAGTTGCCTCAAAATAGCAATGCATATATTATTTAATACATGTTCTTTTATTATTTTGTACACCTTGTTTTCTTTCTTCTGTTTAGCACAAAATATTATATTTTAAAGAATATTGGAAGCCTAACAGTTGATGGTAGCCATTACTTCAATAGTATGAAGAATAAAAAAATACTATAGAAGTCAATGAGCACAATTCTGTTGACAACATTCTTTAAAATATCTTCTTTAAATCACATGAAAAACAACAAAAACGATTAGATGCTAGACAACTTTTTGAAAGAGATACAGACTTATAGGGAAATAAACACACATCCATTGTCAAGGTTTTTTTTTTTTTTGTTACAGTGATGATTAAATGGCCTTTTGTAAAAAACAAAACAAAAAAAGGACAGAGTTTATTTTTGTGCCATAAATAGCATATGAACTATTTGCATGCTGGTTAACAAGCAGCACTTTGGGTTTAGTTTACACAGAGAAACAGAATAAATGATCCATATGCATAGATTTAGATAATGCAATGGTGTTGAGCAACACACACACACACACACACACACACAGTAAAACGTGTTCAACAAACATGCTGGAACAAACTGAAACAGCCTTCGCTAGGACAAATTTATACCTGCTCAAGCTTCCGTGACATTATTGCCTCTGCCTTCTATTATATATCTGACTAGAGAGACATTTCTCAGTAATATGACACACAAGTGAACAGCTTGTGCAGTCAGTCTTTAGTAGTTTTTTTGGTCCACCTCTTAGCAACCACTATTACAGATAATAGGCATATATTCAAGTGGTACTGAAGAATTTGCATGAGGTGAAATGGTCTTTTGAGCTAAAGAGTATAACTTTTGTTAACATTCTGCACACTGGCAAACAAATACTATAAATATAATTAGCATGTGCAAATATATGGAGTAACATTACCTCATTAAAAAGCATTTTTAGTAATGACACTAATGATAATCTAACTGGTTTGGCTAATGTCTATGTCTAACTGTTATTAAGGACTCTTAATAACCTTAACAACCTTCTGGTCTCTTTCTTGAAACCAACATGGGAATGACTTAAATCTACTGGCTGCTAGTAGTCTCAGCCTGAGAAACATTAGCTAAACGTCTGATTCTTATTGCACACAATAGTGGAAACGCTTCAGTAGTTTCAAAGTCGTCATCGGATTAGTTGAATTATACAGGATTTACGATTTTGTCGCGTTCTTTAACGTCCCATCTGGAAACAAAGATGCCGTGACGCCAACCCCCTCATTAAAAGAGAAGGCCGTCGGGTTTACAAGTGTGATGACAAGATTAACTAAACACTGGATTGTCAAATGTATGTGAAATATTTACATTTATGACGCAGAATCTTTAAAATACGTCCGAGAGTTTTACACACCGGTTTGTGGCGACATTTCCACGGACCGAAACGTGACGCTGAAACGAAATGAACTGTGATTGGTTGTTTGACATGTCGGGTCAAACTGCCTTATGGGCGGGCCTTGGCCAATGAAGCTAGATATGTGAGACTAGGCCGCTAGAGACTGGATCCGAAAGGTAATCAATCAAACAAACAAACCCCCCATGTTAAAATGATGGCTGGACGAATGGGTAAGATCATTTCCATACTCTTGTAGGGTATTTCCTTGTATGCAGTGGTAAGTACCTACCAGAATAGTGCAAAGAAAGACAACCAGTGAACCGGCGTCAGGGTCATGGGTGCCCAAAACTCCCTGATGCAAGTGGGAAGTGATGCCAAATCGCACAGAAGAGCTACTGTAGCTCAAAACACTGAAAAACTTAATTCTGGTCAAGATAGAAAGGTGTCAGATACACAGTGCATTACAGTTTGCTGAATATGGGTCTGTGTAGCCACAGTCTGGTCAGAGTGTGACCCCTGTGTTGTCCACTATAGCTATAGTCTCTCCACCAGGTTTCTCATTTCTAACATGAATCTCGAAAATATCTTGATAAAAAATGATCTACTGAGAAACCTTGAATCCGGGATTCATGTGTATGTTGCTTTGACACGTAACACCTTCCTAAAGGGAATAGTGTTCGCTGATGGCATTGGCTCTTTAAGCAGGAATTGTTCAGGAATGGTTCAGCACCATCATGACAAAGAGTTTGAGGTGTTACCTTGGCCTCCAAGTTCCCCATATCTCAGTCCGATCGAGCATCTATGGGATGTGCTGAACCAAAAAGCCCATCTATACCTTGCTAAATCACAGAAGAGCCAGACTGCATGTGTTGAGAGGATAAAACAAATATTTTGGTGTGGAGATAAAATGCATGTTATTGCAGATGAGCGGAATGATTTTCTTCACTGGGGATGAAAAGGAGAGACGTTTATTATTCAAATAATCTTGCCCATGAATAAGTCATGTCAGAAAGTGCACTGTTAGATTCTTAACAGATAACTCAGCTCACAGTAATAAGATTGCTTGTGCATGGCTATAGCGACAGACTTTTGCATTTTCCATTCTCCTTTTCCCATCCGTTTGGATTCTTGTAAACGTTTATTGACATTACATTACAAACACATGCATGTTTAAAAATGATTAGTGAGTGTACCTACTACTCACCCCCTCTCTACTCACGCATGTCAAACTGGAAACACAACCAATTAAATATCCACCTGAGCCCATGTGACCAAACATAATCACAATACAAAATAAAAGACAAATATTTTCTGCACTTTCTGTAGCTTCAAAAGATTTGCTGGAGCTTTCATTATTATTAAAAGGATCTAGTCAGGGTTGTCTCCAAGGTCAATGAAAGTCAAAGTAAAGCCAGCATCTTGCTCTGGCTGCAAGGACACCCAACCTGAAAAGGGATGTAGGTCAGGGTTATCCACCTCTTATTAGCCTCTTCATGCACCTGGCTGAAAAGATTCAGGGCTAACTGTGACAGCCAAACTGTTAGCGCTAATGAGAATCAATAGTGGTTTGAAGTGCATTGGCAGTTCATCCAAGTAGCGCTTCTCAAGGATTCAATTTTAGCTTTTCAGCACAGCGTGTTCCTGAGGCTCATATATTGCTAAATAAGCTGCACTGACCAAAGGGTCAGGAAGAGGTTCATTAGGCTAATTAGTTAGTGTGCATTTCACATTCTTCTCAGCTGTCAAACTGTTGTTTGAGAAATTATGACTCGCGTGGTTAAAGAGATAGCTCTCCCAAAATTAAACATTTGCTGTTAATTTACTAATTTTCAGGTCATCAAAGATGTAGGTGACTTTACAGAAGATTTTTAGCTGAAACTGTGGTTCTTGGTGATTCGTATCATGCAAGTCAGCGGCTGCCTGGTTTTGGGAGAATAAAAGCATATCAAGGAGCACAAAATTAACACCTGAGACTCTTGAACTGAACATTATGTACAGCATTATTACCTGTTATCCAGAGCGTCAGGCAGTCAGTCGAGAGTGATGTCCAGTTCACAAACGAATCATTCTTTTGAACCGCTTATTTTTGATTAACTACTTGAACCAGTTCCCCAATTCGGACTGAAGTGTTTGAAACATTTCACACTCGAGCTGCACAGATCTACAAGTTACTCAATCAAAACTCACTTACAGATCTCTGACAGTCAGTCCGACTGGAAATGAGCCAAAATAGCGATGTATAAATGATATATATTGAGAGAGAGAGAGAGAGATTTTTTAAATAGCATATACATTACAAAAAAAATAAAGTCTGAATGTCTCGCATTAAAAATATCCAGCTCCTTATTTAATCAGTTATCTTGATCATTCGCAGCCGAAATCCTAATCTCGTATTCTTGTTTGGAAAAAAAAAAGACATTAGAATCTCAAACCCTACAGCTAAAGTGTTTAATCTAATCTTAGTATATTTAATAACTGTAATCCGACTCAAGAAAAGAACACGGAGAGCCCATGACAAGGCATAAAACGAAGAATGAGAAAAGAAGCTTGACTCACACTCTCTTGTGATGGTCGCGTTGAAGAATCCTGATCAGAAACTGATCCTCTTTTCTCTCAGAGGTTTCCCCTCTGGGGCATAATGTGTGCAGTGAACAGTCTGTGAAATGTGTAGCTACTGTGGTCTACTCGTGCACAGATTTAAAGTTCCCTTTAACAATAGCAAAACATGACACAGTGCAAAAAATAGACATCTGTTTTCAAGTACTAATTCAAAGTATATCTATTATATCGCTAATGTAACAGCTGTCAGAGGAGCACTCGGTTTACAGCTTAACAAACAATTCAAGTTTATCATTTAATGAGTCAGTAAAAGAAGCACACCAGCAATTCATTTTACAGGAACCTGCTGCTTTTATCTTTAAGGTTCTTTATCTATTTCTTTAACAAACATTATCGTTACGATGTAGAATGTACAAATACCATACACTGTGTTTCTTCAGATTAATATTTTCAGCACGTCTAAACACTGTGAATGGTGTTAAATGATGAATCCTCTGGGATCAACTTACCCAAAGGCTTCTTTAAAGTGGTAGATGGTCTCTTTGCTTAAATCATTAATGTGAATGGGACAATTGTCTTTGTGAACTTTGGTAATTAACACTGAAATCATTATGATTAAAATCCTCTTTTATGCACTAATTAAATCCAAATTGAAATTGTGGATTTTGGTGTATTTAACGTTATCTATACTACACTAATTTGGAGTATAACTCCCAAAAGTTTTCAAAATTAAATTTAAGAAAGCATACTGCATTCATTTTTAAATTATCATCTCTGTCTTCTAAAAAATATGGACCATGACTCATCTTTCCCTATGCCACTTCCCCATTGGCTGTTTCCATGTTCCCTTTAATATGCCCCGCCCACACTTCCAGTGCTAGTAGAAAAAAAGAGAAATAATGCAAAAAGCAATAAGCATCCAAACCTTGCCCTGCTATTTGTGCATATTTATGTTTATGTGTGTAGGAGGTCAGATTGCTAGAAAATCGTATATTTAATATACATGATATTTTCATAACGAATTCTTGCTTAACATATTTAACATTACAATGGTTTAATGCTTTTTTTAACTCACTGCCATTTTTCTTTATGTGTACAGTGTATTTATTTACTTTAAACTTTAAATCAACTTGCCTATAATGACAATGTTTGGTTGAAATAATGGGGGAAAATATATTTTCAATTTTCACTAAATATATAAATATTGAGATGCATACTGAATATCACGCAGCCCTTGCCAACATAATAGCCAATTATAAAAACTAACCTAAAGTGAATTCATATTGCACTAATTGGTTCAACAGATAGTATGCTCTGGATAACATGATATTATTAATAGGTACGATGATAGTTATTGCACTTTAGACATGTCACATCTCAAGCCCATTACTGTGGGAAGCGTTCGTTATTCCTGCCACTGTTTTGTCAGTCTGATATGCTTGCGGATACTTACAGTGAAAAAGCCTTTGCTGTGAGAAATAATGCAGTTACACTCATTATTGATTATTTTAGCCATTGCATTTCCCAGAGTCCACCAGAACAGCCGTTTACTCTTATGCAATGGTGAAGGCCCTGCAATAAACAGTCGGGAGTAAATCAGACAGTGTTAGAGATGCTAGGGATGACAGGATGAGATTCAATTAGGGATGCACGATAATATCGGCACAACATCAGTATCGGCTGATAAAAGCTTAAAATGACCATCATCGGCATTGGCCGATATGAATATTTCTGCCGATGAGCCAAACCGATAGGGGGCGTGTGCGCGCGCGACTACCATGAACGTAGCTTGAGCGCCAAAAACTTAAACATACAACATGTCAGCTGTGTGGAGGCATTTCGAGATCTGTCAAACAGATAACAAAGTTGCTATTTGCAATATTTGTAAAGCACTAGTGATGCGAGGAGGCGTAAAACAACAGTCTTTCAACACTACAAATATGATTACACATCTTAAGAGCCGTCATCCTGAGCAGCACCAAGACCTGTTTTTCAGGTGTGAATGTCTGTCTACATTTGTAAAATAATACATTTATGGTAGAATCAGTACAGAAGAGATACATGGATTTCTCTTCAGTAAAATTAAAGTTTAAATATATCAGGTGAAAAATTTGTATATATATCGGTATCGGCCAAAATTATTTTGAAAATTTAGGCATATCGAATATCGTGCATCCCTAGATTCAATTTACCAACATGTGTTCTCACTCAGTGACTGTGCAGATCTGAAGGAAAATTATAAGCCTTTCAATTCAACAAACCATAGAAATCACACTGAGCATGCACTGACGGAGAAGACCGGTTTAGGTACATGCAGACGAATCTCTTGAAGCAAAGAATGATGTCTGTGAATAGGGCCTGCAGCGGTTAAAAACTAATTTTGCTGGGGTCATCTCTGACCCGGCCCTGCAGTACAGTCATATCAATAGACACTTGGAAAACACAGATGAGGGTTTTTACAAGAGAATGGCAGGAGACTTACTCAGACAAAAGCCCATCTAACATTCTTGATGAAAAACAGTCCTGAGGGGAAAAACAAAGGCTTCAGTAGCACTTATCTTTTGCAAAGCCTCAACGCCAAATGAAGCCATCTATCCACAGCTTCTTTGGATTCTGGTTGATTCAAGTCAAGTCTGCTCCCTGAATACAATTTTATCTGATTTATTCTGGCTCTAATTCATACATGGAAGACTAATGTATAATGTGGAATATTTTTATCAGTCCAAAATGGATTTCTGAACTGACCTAACTGGCCCTTATGAAGCAATCATCCAGTGCGTCCTGCTAGTAAACACAATATTTGACACTACTGCTCTCTTCATATCATAGTAACAATGGTTTATGTACTTAAAGTGCATATTCATGTTTAATGTCCCAAGCTGCCATCATAAGGGCTTTTTTAATGACTCCATTATGTATGCTTTAAATATACTGACTTGCAGTCTGATCCATTGTAAACACCGGACATTTCACCTCACCATTTGTCACAACACTGGTAAACTGATGGCATAGTAGAGAAACACCACCTCTCACCTTTCAATAACATCATCCATGTACAGCACTGCTGAGTGCCAGTCACTACACCTACTACTCACCATTAGCTGCGTCTAACCTTCAGTGGAAAAAACAGTCACAATTTAGGTATTTTATCATTAGAAAATGGACAGAAGTGATAAAAAATAAACATCTTGGTTCTATTCAGTTCATGAATCTAATTAGAATTCAGAAAGATGTTTATATGAATCCTGAACTTTGCATGTGCATTACACATCCAGTGTCCAGCCGATATGATAATGTCACCAGAGTTAACATTTTTAATTACCAATCTAAAAAGAAAGCGGTTCCTTTTTTTTTTTTAACACAAATAAACATATGCACATACTTTGCACACAATCTGAGTGATCGATTTGAACCATGAATTAAAAAACCCTGCTTTATTCAGAAAAGAAACAAGGGTCTAGTGAGTCATTGAATTATTCACTTAACTGATTTACTCAAAAGCACTGATTCATTCAGGAATAAAACGCCACTACTGTGTGATGTTTGGAGACGCAGTGGTTAATTCAGATGTGGTTTTGTTTAAATATATTTCCTTTGACAGAACAAAAAATAGACAAGGTAACTGGCAATTGCATCCAAAAATGTAAGTTACTATATATTAATTGTGTTTATTTAAATGATGTGTAAATGCAATACTACACATGCATTAAATAGCTCTTGGCAGAAGGTGTGCTATAAGCCTAACATTCAAATCTAATGATCATAACAATTTGGAACTAGTAAATTGCAGATAAAATATGAAAATAAATGATAGAGGTGATTGTGGAGCTTTATTCTTTGCAGTTGCTAATATTTATTTGGCTACTGCTCATTACTGCTTGTAGTCTGATAAAACCTGTTTGAACAAATATGAGACCAGTGTGTGAGCATGTATTTGAACTTATGTTCTAGTATGAATGTTTTATTTTGTAGTTTTAGTTTAATTTCTTTTTTCTTATTTTTTCCAGACTACCATGCTGTTTTTCAATGGAAAGCTTATAAAGACTGTTTTTGCTACATTTGTGTAAGCAGTACAGATAAAAACATGAACGTTAGAAACTCTGTACATACCAGATCCGTAGTAATAACGAGTCAAACACATCCACAGCTGTAAATCCCGGTTCAGTTAGGAAGGTAAGGGTCCAACGAACGACATCTCATGAAGCACGTTTAGTCCAACGAAGCAATAACGTTGTAATATGGATCATACTTCCTTTGTTTACATTTCATGACTTCAGCGATAGAACTGTTTGTGTCCGTTATGGAATAACTCAGGGTCGGAAACTGCGTCTTGGTAGTAAAAACACGGTATGGTTTTGCAGCGTACAGTGTCACACAAACAGAATGAGGCGATCCACCGGAAAAAATAATGAATGAAAGATAGGCGGAAGATCGTTTATTTGAATTTTGGCGCTCTCTCGTGACGCGCTCTGACGCACCTGTCAGCTGATGGAGGCGGAACTTACAGCGATCGCCTTTTCCTTCGTTTGTTTTATTTTTCGACAGTTTTTATATATGTTAGAGTGTGTTTTATGTTGAATGTGAATGTATCTGCATGATTACCATCTGTTTGAGTGCAAACCAGCCCAAATCAGCTCACTATTACTGCATGATCACGGCTATAAAAGTGAACGCGTCTATATGAATAGAGAGAGTGGATTATTTACTCTTTGGCAAATTTGTGTTATTACCATCTGTATAAGTGGCCATCAGCACTTATTTGCATCGTAATTCATTGTAAATGCTGCATTTCTAGCAGTCTCAGGATTTCTGTAATTGGAATACAAAGTTAAATCTTTTTTTTTTTTTTTCTTATTATTCTTATTTTTCTAACTCAAATTATTCTTATTGCATTTTTCTAGTGATCAAATCACTTACAGTATATGATGTCTAAATTTCTGTGTAGTTTTTTATAATAATAAAAAAAAAACTATGCAGTCAGTGGTGTGTTTACTGACTAAATAGTTTGTAGACGCCTTTAATACTGTTGGTAAATACATTTTTAAGATGAAGTAGAACTGATAATATTATTCCTAAATTCACCACTCCAGCAAGTAATCAAAAAGTGAAGTTTGCATAACACTCTTCTGTCCATAGCTATGGAACAGCACATGAGTCTGCCCCCATGTGGCATTTAATTGAATTTTGACAAAATAATGGCTAAATTAATCACCTCCATTAACTGTATACGAAGTATGGGGCAGCGATTACTATATTGCACCTGACAGTAAACTCACAACATGCAAGCCAGTTTTAAAGGTGCAATTGCCAAAACTGTGTTTAAATATCACAGGGTGAAAATCAGTCATGTAATATAACTGGTCTAGTGCAATAAATCTTGCCTTCTTAATAAAACGGGAGTTGTACTTCTTAGTAAAATACTCTTATACAGAACTAATTTCCTGTGTGATTCATGGTCATTCACACCCAGTGGTGGACGAAGTACACAAATCAAGTACTTGAGTAAAAGTACAGATACGAATAATAAAATATTACTCCAGTAAAAGTAAAAGTACTCCTTTTTCAATTTTACTCAAGTGAAAGTACAAAAGTACTTAATTTTGTATGTACTTAAGTAAAAAAGTACTGAAAGATAGATGTTTGCAATTTTATATAGGCTAATTTAATTTTATATTAACACATTTTTTTTATAATCCTACTGCTCAAAATACCTGGGATTTTTTCCAAAATAACCACTATATGGAGTAAAGTTATATTTTTGTTGTTGATATGGACTACGCTGATGAGAGTAATATTCACTGTGAAGCTTACACTGTGATGTACCTGAGAGAAAACAGAGATGACCATCTGATCTTCACCAGTAATAACAAAGTATTTTAAAGTTTGTGGTTTTACAGAAGACCACAGTTATATATGACAAGATAATAAAGCCTGAAGTTAGGAAGAACATCTTAAGGAAAATATAATTATATTTTCTTAAAGATTTTTTTCCTTCTCAAACCTTGTCTGTGGTGTAAAAACACCCCTGGCCAAACGATAATTCTTTGATAATTACTGTAGTTACCATGTTCTGAACATCACATCCTTTCTTTTCTCCCCAGATGTAATCTATATATCTATATATCTGTAACGACAGATAAAAGAGGAGGAAGCAATTGCAGGCAATCAGATGTAGTTTATTGATAAAGAGTGTCCAGAGTGTTGGCAATGGCAAGGAAGGTCTACGGTGGCGTGAGAAGAGCGGGATGGTGAAGTCAGCGGTGCAGGTGAAGGTGGTCAATGGTTGGAACCAGGAACAGACCGGAACACTGACACGCGGACGACAACACGAATCCAAACCAGCACACAAACACGGAAGACGATAATCCAGCTAGTGCATGGAGACATAAGAGAGGATCTGACAACAGAGAGAGAGCGAGGTGAGTATAAGTAGCAGAGGTATGATGACGATCAGCTGGAGCGAGACAATCAACACCCAGGTGATGACAATCAACTAAACGAGCACATGGAGACAACGTAAGTACAAAAACAATAACAAAACATGACACGGAGGAAACACTGGATTTCCTACCGTGACAGTACCCTCTCCCCTAGGACGTCACCTGACGTTCCCAGCCTGCTTTACCTGTAGATTGTAATCATCTATAAGGTGGTGATCCAATATGTCCCGAGCAGGAACCCAGCTCCTCTCCTCCGGACCGTAACCTTCCCAATCCACCAAGTACTGAAAACCGCGTCCCCTCCGTCTAGAGTCCAGAATACGATTAACCAAATAGGTGGTTTCCCCATTAACGAGACGAGGCGGGGGGGGAACCGGAGCAGGCGGATTAAGACGGGAAGAAATCACCGATTTAATTTTGGAGACGTGGAACACGGGATGAATCCTCCTGTACGCCGGAGGAAGGCTAAGACGCACGGTAACCGGATTAATAATCTTGGTAATAGAGAACGGGCCAATAAATTTGGGAGCAAGTTTGTTAGAAACGGACCGCATAGGAATATTCTGGGTAGAAAGCCACACTCTTTGACCGACGACGTAACGGGGAGGCTTCGACCGGTGGCGATCGGCCTTAGCCTTGGTGCGCGACCTAGCCTGGAGCAGAGCTCTGCGAGCTCTGGTCCAGGTGCGGTGACACCTCTGGACTAATGCGTGTGCGGAGGGGACCGAAACCTCGGATTCCGTACTGACAAAATTAGGTGGTTGGTACCCTAAACTACACTTAAATGGAGACATGCCCGTAGATGACACTGGCAAAGAATTGTGTGCGTACTCCACAACTGAGAGTTGCTGACACCAGGACGAAGGATTATTGGAAACCAAACATCGCAAAACCCTCTCGACATCCTGATTGGCTCGTTCAGTTTGACCATTGCTCTGGGGATGGAACCCGGAAGAAAGACTAACAGTCGCTCCTAACAATTTACAAAACTCTCGCCAAAATTTGGACACAAATTGGGGACCCCTGTCAGAAACCACGTCTGTCGGGAGGCCATGTATGCGGAAGACGTGGTCAATGACAGCTACCGCTGTTTCCTTGGCTGAAGGTAATTTGGGCAAGGGAATAAAATGAGTCGCCTTCGAGAACCGGTCCACTACGGTTAAAATCACCGTATTGCCTTTAGAGGGCGGGAGGGCGGTGATAAAATCTAGCGAAATGTGGGACCAGGGTCTTGAAGGGACAGACAGCGGTAAGAGTAACCCATCTGGAGGTCGATTGGAAGTCTTACCAATAGCGCAAACTGAACAAGCCAAGACGAAATCGTGGACGTCACGAGCCATACCAGGCCACCAAAATCGTTGCTTGACCAGAAATCTAGTTCTACTAACCCCTGGGTGACAAGCAACACTGGAACAATGACCCCACTGGAGAACGTCTGACCGTAACCTCTCCGGCACAAACAATCGGTTCGGTGGGCAACGAGCCGGGGGCGTTACCCCTTCTAAGGCGGTCAACACCTTCGATTCGACCTCCCACCTGAGCGCGGAGATAATGATGGTCCCCGGTAAAATGGGCTCGGGAGTAGCAGTACGATCGGAACGCTCAAAAAGACGGGATAAAGCATCGGGTTTGATGTTTTTGGAACCCGGCCGGTAAGAAAGTGTAAAATCGAAACGACCGAAAAACAATGCCCACCGAGCCTGCCTGGAGTTAAGTCTTTTGGCGGTTCTAATGTATTCGAGATTCTTATGGTCCGTCCATACAATGAAAGGTACACCCGACCCTTCAAGCCAGTGACGCCATTCTTCCAGTGCAAGTTTGACTGCCAACAACTCTCGATTGCCAATGTCATAATTAACTTCTGCAGGAGATAAACGGTGAGAATAATACGCGCACGGATGCACCTTTCCGTCTGAGGATGCGCGTTGGGATAACACTGCTCCTACCCCCACCTCTGACGCGTCGACCTCCACTATGAATTGACGTGAGCGATCAGGGGTGACGAGAATGGGAGCTGAAACAAAGCAGCTTTTCAGTTTGGCAAACGCAGCCTCAGCTGCGTCTGACCACCTGAACGTCAAACTAGGGGAGGTCAAGGCGGTCAGAGGAGCGGCTAGTTGGCTGAAATTGCGAATGAAACGCCGGTAAAAATTGGCGAACCCCAGAAATCTCTGCAGGGCCTTGCGAGACTCTGGGGATGGCCAATTTACCACAGCCTTAACCTTCTCAGGATCCATGCGAACACCCTCAGTCGAAATGATGTGTCCTAGAAAAGAAACAGACTGTGCATGAAAACGCATTTCTCCGCCTTGACAAACAATCCATTCTCTAGCAACCGCAGAAGCACTCGTCGTACGTGTTGCACGTGTTCCTGGAGAGACGAAGAAAA
>NC_039281.1:7885985-7943250 GCF_003368295.1 Carassius auratus | reverse complement strand
TACTCATATTTAACTAATATTAAAACAGATTCAGTATTCTCAAAATGAATAAAAACAATGAAATACAAACTCTGAATATTACACAAACCAGGCTTTTTCATTTGCCAAAAATAACTTTTTTATATAAAAAAAAAAACAAAGCAAGCCCAACCCAGACGAGAAAAAGTAACGCAAAAGTAATGTAATGCATTACTTTCCATAAAATGAACATGATTAGTTACTTTTTTCTTTGAGTAATGCAATAAAGTTATGCAACACTTTTAAAAGTAACTTTCGTCAACACTGATAATAAATGTTATATGTGTTCGATAACTTTCATTTGCACCAAAAAAGCTGTTGACGTGGTCTCTGTCCTCCTTCACTTATTGTTTCTAACCAGATGTATCAGGAGGGAACAACTGTGAACATTGTTTGAGCTCTTTTGCTATTCTGAAAAGGGCCGTCCAAACCGATATTCCAGGAAATATCGGTTGGAATATCGGTTGTCAAAGAATGAAATTCACCTATTTTCCTGAAGATGTGGGTAATGTCTCATGCAGGGCCTTACAGAGCAGAAGCATTCCTGTATATTTGCAAAGGTTTTCCCCATATAAATCTAGCTATTATAGCTGTGTAAATGTTTGTGTAACCTAACTAAAGAATTATATAGGTTAAATCAGCAGCTCATTTATTAGCATTCGTTGCGTCTGGGTGCATGCATTATTAACAGTGTTGTGTGTGTGTTGTTTTGTTGTTGTTTTTGCAGTGCACTGTGCGGGCAGCCTCGGTTCTGCATGATAAACTATTCAAGACTCTACTTCTGAGCCCCATGCGCTTTTTCGACACAACACCGCTGGGACGCATTCTCAACCGGTTCTCCAGGGACATGGATGAGGGTGAGCAACCTCTCTTTATCTCTTTTCACAAATCCATTCACATGCAGGATGACGGGAAGCGTTTTGATGTCTCTGTTCTTCCTCTGTGTGTAGTTGACGTGCGTCTGGCGATGCAAGCCGAAATGCTGCTCCAGAATGTGACATTAGTGCTGTTCTGTCTGGGCATGGTGGGCGCTGTCTTCCCCTGGTTCCTGTTCTCCATCATTCCTTTAGGACTGTTCCTCTTCATCGTCAACCGCATCTCCAGGTTCGGTCTTACAGATTTTATTGGGTCAAACACTTGAGCTGTGTCACTGTAAAAAGTACAAGTAGAACCAAATATATGGGTCAGGCTGATTAATCAACAAATATGTGGGTTCAATATCTGCTAGAAACATTATAGACATTATGGATAATAAACATTATCTCTATATTCTCTATGAATAATATGATTGCATTGTTTTACAATGTTTTTCTTATGTATTAACCAAATTTAACAAAAAAAATCGAAGTATATTTTTAAATGTAAATATAAATTCAAATAAATATTAATAATCGAAATATTTAAATTAGTTATTATGTGTGTATGTGTAAAGTTAATAAGTTAAGTTTAATATATATATATATATATATATATATATACACACAAACACACACACACAGTTAATATAGACTGCAATTGTTTTTAATAAAACAACTATTGAAGAATGTTTTTATTGATTGACCTGATTTCAGTTTTCTACCTTTAAATTTAATGTTTACTGAAAAAAAATTATTGCCATTTGTTTGTAATTGCAAAGAATTTCTAGAACAATTTTGTAATATTATAAATAATTTTAAATAAGCAATTATAATATAAATTATTATTATTATTATTATTATTAGTATTATTATTATTATTATTAAATATGTCTGAAAAGACAACAGAACCACCATTATTCATGCATTTTCATAGTATTTGTCTTTTTTGCGCTTGGGCTCTTTTAAACAAAAGTATGATTTATTAACATTATTCACAAGCAATGCATTTTTCATATATGCACTTATATGCACTGAAATCAGCCTGAGTTCTCATCAGTACTGGCCTGGCTCTGTCTGACACCGCTGACTTGTGACAGACCCCATAAAGCCCCGTATAAATCAGTTCAGAAGCCAGAAATGACTGCAGCTCGGCCAGGAAGATCCCCTCAGTCTCACTGTTATTGAGCCACTAACCGTCACATCACAGACAGCTCTGTGAGCCGCACAGATAAGCAGATGAGATGAGCCAGAGCTTTGATCAAAACTCAAGCCGTATATCGCCGCTCGTATTCTCAGACTGCTGACTTTTTGTCAGGGCCTGGAAATATATATAAATATACTTTTCCGGTTGTCCTTTTTAACCCAAAGGGTTCTCATTCGTGAGCTGAAGCGCCTGGAGAACATCAGCCAATCCCCTTTCACCTCTCATATCACCAGCAGTCTGCAAGGCCTGTCCACGATCTATGCTTACGGCAGGGGGGCTGACTTCATACACAGGTAATATTCACACTACAGGATGCCCTCCATGACTTTTCTCTGAAACAAACACTGAAGTGAAACTTTACTTGAGGTCTTTATATAAACTGGCCTCAGAAAGTTTGCACAAACTTCAAACAGTGCATGGATTGCCACACTCACAAATGGCATTGCATCAGAAAATCATGGAAAATGACAAACCTAGTGGCTTTTCAAGAAAGCATTTCACAAATAGAGCAATAAGCCTCAAGAAGCCATGGATTTATAACAGTTTAGGGGCGTTGTTAGGTACGATGTGAAGCGGGTTGCCTTTAAACCCCTTATTATTAGCTAGTTATAAATTTACTATAAACCACGGCTTCACAGGGTTTATTGCTTTTAAAACATGGTTATTCCACATACGTAGTAAGGTAAAACAGAGCAAATACAGTATAATGATATTAATAAAAAAAAGTATTCTTCCACCAAACAATGTAGTTCCTCGGAATCAGCTGTGGTTGCAACAAAGTGGTTGCCAAGCAACAAACAAACAAATGTAAATGTAAACAAACGTGAACATGGCTTAGCCAATCAGAATCCATGACGGAATTCTCAGTTTTATGAATAAAAATCTAATAATGAAATAAATTTTTTTATTCAATTCAATTCAATCATATTTTAACAAATTTAAGCATCTTGTATTTATATATTTAGATACAAGATGCTTATAAACTTAAAAAAAAAAAGTACTTTGGTTAAATATTGGATATATTCCACCAGGAATCAAGCCCTGCTGGACACAAACCAAGCGTGTCACTATCTGTTCAGCTGTGCTATGCGCTGGCTGGCTGTGCGTCTGGACCTCATCAGCATTTCTCTCATCACCACCGTCGCGCTCCTCATCGTCTTCATGCACGGCCGCATTCCTCCCGCTTACGCCGGTCTGGCCATCTCCTACGCCGTACAGGTGCGCCACTCTCACACAATGTCTATATGACTGCGGACGCTTGTCAGGAAGTACTGTTACTGTGCCGTTATTAATTCGCATTGCTTACTATTGCTCAGTTGTTATTTACTCCGTTTTCTTTCCCTTCCCACATCCAGCTAACCGGCCTGTTTCAGTTCACCGTGAGGCTGCTTTCTGAAACCGAAGCCCGTTTTACATCAGTGGAGCGGATCAACCATTACATAAAGGTAGAAGCTTCTGTGACACATGTGCGCTGGTTGTGTCAATGGCAAATAGAAAGGGACGGACCGTTTGTTATTCAGTTGACACAGCGCACAAAAGACATCAGCTCTTTACTTTGCACAGGTGGCTGAGCCCAGCGGTCAGCGCTGCATAGTGAGCCTGCTACATCACGCTCAGCAGGCTTCATGGCACGCGTTTATTGCCCAACAGAGCATCTAGTGAATGACACAGCTTGTTTCAGGAGGCTCTTATCAAAGCAGAACAGTACAGCTGTCTTAGCTCCCACTCAAGTGGCAGAGAGCATTTTACAGTGATTAATGAAGCCAATAATGCTCTGACTGAGTTCTGAAGGACAAAGTATCCAACTTATCTAGCAATGCAAAAGAACATTTTTCTGTGAGACTACAAAATGTATTAGCTGCTATAGGTGAATAACTAGAAGAATAAAGAAGTACAGTAAAACCATTTGATCAATCTTGCTCAATTTATAAAATCATATACCATACTGAACACAGCTGAAAATAGTCTACAGGCTTGTCTTGCATTATGATAATTAGATAGGTGACCACTTTTTTCTTCAGTAGAACAGTAAAGAAGATTTTAAGCTGAAACTGTGGCCCTTGGTGATTCATAAAATGCAATTTTTGAGAATAAAAAAGTGTATTATCTTTATTAAATTAACACTTTGGCTCCTGATGATGTACTGAGGTCTTAAGAAGAGAAACGATCAGTATGTGCAAGAAACTGAACATTATTTGCAGTATTATTACCTGAAATCCAGAGCTTCAGACAAACAGTTCGGTGGGATGTCTGGTTCACAAACAAATCATTAATTTGGTTCTTTTTGAGGAACTGCTTGAACCTGTTTACTAAAATCACACTCTGGAGAAGCTACGCAGAATGAGCCTGCTGGCTGTTGTTAAAGAGTTTAATAACATAGACAAGTTTGCGATATCAAGCAGCATAACGGACTATTTTGTACATGCCTCACATGTTCAAGTTACTAATGCCTGCAGCTGCTCTTACGTTAAAAATAATGCGGATAATCATTATTCACTCAGAACCTGGAAAGCGAAGGTCCTCGAAAGATCTGTGCCTCCTCCGCTCCTGCTTCAAACTGGCCAGAAGAAGGACGAATCACCTTCCAGAATGTGGAAATGCGATATCGGGATGACCTTCCTCTGGTTCTGAAGAATCTCTCCTTTAGTGTTCTTCCAGAAGAGACCATTGGGATAGTTGGCAGAACAGGTTCAGGTACACCTGTCTACAAGGCTTCTTTATCCTATAAGAAGTCGTTTGTGTTCATCTCTACTGTGGGTCGTATTACTGGCGTGACACAGGTTGGTTGTTTCTTCAGGGAAATCTTCACTGGGCGTCGCACTCTTCAGATTGGTGGAGCTCAGCCGGGGATCAATCATCATTGATGGTGTCGACATCGCTCACATCGGTCTGGAGGATTTGAGGAGCAAGCTGTCAGTCATCCCCCAAGAGCCGGTTCTTTTCATTGGCACTGTCAGGTACGGTCCACGTCACTTTACTAAGACAAGCCATGTGTTATCCTTCCTGGAGTCACAATGATGCAATGCATTTCACTTACACAGTCACATACAAGTGCGTTCAAGTGAAACAGAATAAATGTACAAACTAAGCATTTTAATCCATCTGGGATTGATCGGATTGTGAAAAGTGGGCAGTTTTGGATCAGTAAGATTTTTAATGTTTTTTTTGTTTGTTTGTTTTTAAGAAGTCTCTCAGATGCTCAACTAAGCTGCACTTATTTAATCAAAAAAAAAAAAATCTATATATTTGAAAACATAATTTATTCCAGTAATGTAAACCACACACTAAAAAATACTGGGTTGTTTCAACCCAACTTTGGGTCAAATATGGACTAGCCGTTGGGTTAAAATTTTACATAACATTTTTAACCCAAAAGTTAGCTTTGTCCAAATTTGACCCAAAGTTGGGTTGCAATAACCCAGCAATTAAGAAGCAAAGCGTAGTTTTCGCTGCTTAATATTTGTTTGGAAACTTTTGATATTTTTACAGGATTCTTTGATTAGATAAAATATATATATATATATATATATATATATAAAATATAGACATTCTTTGTGATAATATACATGACTGTTCAAAAGTTTATCTATAATTTTTAATGTTTTTTATGTATAGTTTTACTCAGCAAGGATATATTAAATTGGTTGGAAGTGATAGTAAAGAGTTATACTGTTACAAAAGATTTCTATTTTTAAAAAATGTTGTTCGTTTGCACTTCTTATTCATCAAAGAATCTTGAAAAAAGCATCACAGTTTCCAAAGAAATCACAACTGTTCTCAACACTGATAAAATAAATCAGCATATCCGAATGATTTCGGAAGGTAGACAAACATTTGTTTCGCCTTAAAGATAACTTCTTAATGAAGCATGTGCAGAAAGACTAGGGTCGGTTTATGCTAACTAAGTTGCTTATAAATCCAACAGATCAAATCTGGATCCCTGGGATCAATATACAGATGCACAGATCTGGAAGCACTGGAGAAAACACACATTAAGGACATGGTGAGTGAGTCTGACTCAGTATTACCATTTTAAAATTGGCTTTGGTGTACCTGTGCCTGAGAGCTTGTCACGTGCTGATTTATTTTCAGGTAAGCCAGCTTCCTAATTCACTGCATTCAGAGGTGACGGATAACGGAGAGAACTTCTCTGTTGGAGAGAGACAGCTGCTGTGTGTGGCCAGAGCTCTTCTCAGACACAGCAAGGTAACGGTTGAGATCAGATACGCTTCTCAAACCATTGTTCTGGCAAAAGTGTTAAGTGTGTTATTTGCATTCTTGGTTGTTTTTTCTCCTGCTGTTGTGAAGCACTGTTGAAGCTCAGCTGTTGTAAAATGGTGAAACATTGCCACCACTTGGCAGACAGTGTATAACTATTGAAAAATCACAAGTATTAGCTTTCTTTCCAAGGTCTTCTCTCGCGGATAATGTAAACATTTGCACACCATCTGTAATGATATGAGAACGGGACATTATGTAACGGATTACGTAAAGCACAGGAGTTACGTCAGAATCATTGATAAATGATTCCTCTGTTCTCAGCATTTTGTCTCCCAAGTACCCACATTGTGCACAAGAATATTAACAGGCTACCAATCCTAGCTTTGTTTTTTAAAAATCTATGGTTTCTGTAAAATATGTCACTAAATAATTTTTTTTTTTTTTTGGTTTATGCATTTTAGCAGACGCTTTGGAAAGCGACTTACATTGCATTCAATCCATCATTTTTTCCTAACATGTGTTCCTTGGGATTTGAACCTCCAACCTTGCGCTTGCTAATGCAATGCTATACAACTTGAGCTACAGGAACAATTTAAAATATTACAGATATTTTACTCATAGTTTCTACTCTAATTTAGAGCATGGCGTAACTAGAGTAATGTGTATTCGTTATTAATAATATGGGGTTTGTTTGTTTGTTTGTTTGAAATAACTTGACTTTATAGCATGTGCATATAACAAGCTTTTCCGGGTTCTTAAAACAAAGAATTAAATGAAATGAATTACGGACTAATTTGTGTGTTTACACAAAATTACAAATTACTGACTAATTTGTGTGTTTACTTGATTTTTTGAAAAATGACTAGACAAGCCATTCAGTTTATCAGTTTCAGCTTGACATATGTCAACACACACACACACACACACACACACACACAAAAGAGCATGCTTTAAAAAACATTACAGTGCTGGAGAAATGACTGGCCATTGAAC
Organism: Carassius auratus; assembly: GCF_003368295.1. Taxonomy (NCBI): domain Eukaryota; kingdom Metazoa; phylum Chordata; class Actinopteri; order Cypriniformes; family Cyprinidae; genus Carassius; species Carassius auratus. The sequence continues at coordinate 7,935,957 of NC_039281.1, read as the reverse complement.
AGATTTTGATGAAGATGATCATGGTCCTAGGTTTGTGCTGGATGTAATCTAGTGATGTGTGTTTCAGATCCTGCTGTTAGACGAGGCAACAGCTGCTATTGACACCGAGACCGATCGCCTCATCCAGGACACCATTCGCACCTCGTTCAGTGGCTGCAGTACTCTAGTGATCGCCCATCGCCTCAACACTGTGCTCAACTGTGACCGCATCATGGTCCTGGACCAGGGACAGGTGGGTCTCCTTCTAATGATACTGTGACCCCAAAGACTGAAAACACTCCTATAGTGTCTTATCATTCTAAATAAATACATTGATTAACCGTAAGATTAAGCTTACATCTAATAAGATTAGAAAAAATCCTTACAAAGGTAAAAATGTCCTTAGAAATCGATTTAAAGGGACAGTTCACCCACAAATGAATCTACTCACCCTCAAGCCATCCAAGGTGTATGACATTCTACTTCTTTTAGACGAATACAATCAGAGTTATATTAATTAATATCCAGGCAAATCCATGCTTTATATTGGGAGTCGATGGTAGCCCAAAATTTGTCCAAAAAATTGCACCCGTCCATTATAAAAGAAGTCCACACGGCTCTAGGAGGTTATTAAAGGTATTCTGAAGCGAAGCGATGCATTTGTGTAAGAAAAATATCCATATTTACAACTTTATACACCTTAAGTACCAGCATAAAAACACACTTACAAAATCTCCAAAATTACTGAAATCATTTTTTTGTCAGTATTGCTCACCCATATGCTTTAAGTTTCAGTGCATAGACAAAACAAAACAAAAACAAGCATAAAGCCAAGTGACATTTATGAGAAAAAGCTCAAGCATCCACAAAAAAACATAGATATAACATTCAAAATCGAAATATTTGGAGATATTTGAGGTCATTGTTCAGGTTCATCAAACTCAAAGGTTAAGTCTGTAGAAATCTCACAGAGCATATTAAATTGTATGTGTCAGATTAGATGTGAATGTGAAAACATAATTCTATAAATGCAGTGTACGGTATATACATAGAGAGAGCTGTCAAATTAACATTAACACATTTAATTAAAATGACATGCTAATGCATTTACTGGATGTGTTCTTTCTATATCTCAGACTCAGAGCAGTAAAATCATAAAGTCTCACTTGTTTAGAGATTGCACTTGGTTTGATATTCTGTAACAGTATGGACTGCATGTACACTAATATGTCAAAGTCATGCTAATGTGACATCTTCTCATCTTTGAAATAGATTTTGGAGTTTGACACCCCTTCAAAGCTGCTGGCCAATGAAAACTCACATTTTCGTGGCATGATGCTGGCAGCAGAAGAAACACTTAGTCACACCGAAGAAGTAAGCACTCAACAGCACATCCAGAGATCCTGAGAAGATTGAAATCCTTGACGCTGCTCAAACTGAGATTTTCCGTTAGTTTGTTACTTTAACACAACGATCATATTGATATTAATACACAGAGAGATTCTGAGTTTATATAGTGGAAGATGTCAGGAAGAAGAGCTTTCCGATGGGAATGCTCCCATTGATGGCACTTTATTTGTGTTTGGTGGCTGAATTTTGCACACTGATAATCTATTTGTTTTAGCATTTATTTGCTTTGTAAAAGTATTCAAGATATGTATCGACCGTAAGGTAACCGACTGATTTGCCTTATTTGTATCTGAAGTTTTCAAAACCAAAAAGATGATGTTCAGATCAGTCACAGATATCAATCATTCCTGAAATCAGCACATTTTGTGAATTATTTTTATTAGACTTATTTTGCATTATCTACTTGTGCTTTTGCTGTTATGTATACTGTGTAAGTTTTGTGCCTCTGCTGATATATATATGGCAGATATCTGTCAAAAGCATTGTGCAGATAGTGTTTTAGTGCCGAAAATATGCAATGTGAATGCTATGCAATAATTCAATTTTTTTTTTTTTTTTACTTGCATTGATTGTCATTATGCTGCATGTGTTGAATATATCCTGGGAATCCAAGAAAGACTTTAATTTATGTTTAAAATCAAGGTAGTTTTAATGCACATGGAAAGGCTGGGACGAATTGAATGGTAAATATCTCATTCGTTCTTGAGGAGTGACTGTCCTGCTTCATATCAAGATTTCACTTTATGATCTCTTCAGAAATGGATGACTTGGTTGTTTTTATTTTCCAGGATGGAAAATGCACAGTGAAAATGTATGTACCTGAAACATGCAAGGCCTTTAAGGGTCTATTTATATTTTTGTATAACTATATATGGCACACTGTGCAGTATCTGTTTAGATGTTTATCTTGGAAATTGGTTCAAAAGCTTAGAAACTGTTTGCTAATCATTAAGAGTTGCCTTGTTCTTTATGATTCAGAGATTTTGGTTTTGGGGTTGTTTCACGAACACTTGTTTTATGATTGTTATAAAAAATGCTTTATTGAATAAAGATTATATTTATACATTTAACCAGGGGTGGTTCTAGGGTGAGTGGAGATCCGGCGCTTAGCCCAGAAAAATCCATGTATGTGACTTTTTATTTTAAGAAATCATAAAGATTTACCTTGTTTAAAATATACAAAAACAATAAAAACAAAAACAAATTTAAAACATTTTATTTAAAGTATTGAGGAAAATACATTTGCTTTTTGCAAACAAAAATTAAGAATTGCAAAACAAATGAAACAGCGCGAAAGCAATGATTTTGCAATACATAATTTCCATGGTCATATCTATTAATTTATTTGCAACACTGCTTTTATTTTGCGTGTCAGTCTAATTTGAGCTTGCAATTTGTCTCTCTTTGTGGCACTGTTTTGACGTGGGGGCGGAGTCAATGGACGGGGGCGTGTACAACATGCCTCCATGGAAGTGACGTCATCGGCCCGAGACGCAGCTCACTGATCCAGGTCCTGTCATGATGAGCAGAGACTTTCGAGTGGATCGTTTATTTTTATTCAGTGGCATTAAAACATTCATGTTTTCGTTTTATTTACTTTATTAACAAATGTATGTGCGTTAGCAGCGTTTGCTCAAGTTAAAGAAGTTGTTAACATGAACATCTGCTGTTTATTTCTCTCGATGTGCGCACTTTAATAGCATTATGTGTATTGGGATCTCAAATCGAGTCAGGTCGGGAGTTCGTAGCGGGTTCGCGAATCATTTGAGTCAGTTCGGGAGTTCGGAGCGCGATCGCGAATCATTTGAATCAGTTCGGGAGTTCGGAGCGGGATCGCGAATCATTTGAGTCAATTTGGGGATCGCGAATCATTTGAATAAGTTCGGGAGTTTGTAGCGGGATCGTGAATCATTTGAGTCAGTTTGGGGATCGCAAATCATTTGAAGCAGTTCGGGAGTTCGTAGCGGGATCGCGAATCATTTGAGTCATCTGACTCTAGTTTGGGAGTTGGAGCGGGATCGCGAATCATTTGTGTCAGTTCGGGAGTTGGGATCGCGAATCATTTGAGTCAGTATGGGGATCGCAAATCATTTGAAGCAGTTCGGAAGTTCGTAGCGGGATCGCGAATCATTTGAGTCATCTGACTCTAGTTTAGGAGTTGGAGCGGGATCGCGAATCATTTGAGTCATCTGACTCTAGTTTGGAAGTTGGAGCGGGATCGCGAATCATTTGAGTCATTTCGGGAGTTCGTAGCGGTTTTGCGAATCATTTGAGTCAAATTCAAGATATGGACCCTTTGTGCCAAAAGGTTTCTTTCTTGTCATTATAGAACCTTTTTAGCATAAAAGGTTCTTTGGAGTTGAGTAAAGAACCCTATGGTTCTATATAGAACCCCAATGATCCCTTTCTTCTAACAGTTTGTTGTCAGATTTAACTGTTTTGTGTTTGTGTGTGTCTAGTTCAGGTAAACCATAGTATTTTATTTATTAAATTTTCTGACCTTGTGGAAACCGTTTATAAATCATATTAAGTCATGTTTTTTTTAATGTAAAAATACAAACAATCAGTCAATACATTAAGGGGATAGAATATACAGTTTGCACAGTAAAAATCATTGTTTATTAAAAGTCACCATAAAACATGGAAACCCAGTGTGTGTGTGTGTGTGTGTGTGTGTGTGTGTGTGTTAATATCTTTTGTCAATTTTCATGTCATTTCAAATTATGCATTATTTTTAGAATGTCAAATTATTAATCGTGAATAATCACATCCAAAGTTTTAGTTTACATGATATAGGTGTGTTTACTATGTATATGTTTTATGTATGTACATGCATGCATGTATATATTTCGTTTTTTTTTTTTTTTTTGTTGACAAACGTTATATGAACATTATTTACTAATAGTAAATTACTATGAATAATTATTGATGAGTCCCATAGCACTCACTTAGGACTTGTCTTCCTAAATATTAAACACGAAAAGCATTTTTAATTGGCCTAATTTGATAATTCGTCAAAAACACAAGACAAAACAAATTAACCACAACGACGCTGTGAGAAAGTAAGACCCATCAAAGGATCTCCATTTGTTGTACTGGAGGGACTTTTATGTTGTCTCGTGTTTACCCATCATTCTCGCCGGAGCGGAAGCAGCGGTGAAGCGGCGGAGCTCTAGCCGCAGAAGGAGCGCTCAGAGTCGGCCACACACCGGCTGACATGCCGCGGGGATTATGGCTGCCTTCGGCGTTCTGAGCTACGAACACAGGCCTCTCAAACGGCCCAGACTCGGTCCTCCGGATGTTTATCCACAGGACCCGAAGCAAAAAGAGGTTAGACGACTTTATAATTTCCTCTGTAACGACATTTAATATTTAAATAGCGATTTAAAGCGTGTTTTGAGACAAGGCCCTGCTTTCAGCTAACGGCCAATAACAATGAAACCAACGGCTCGCTTAGATTACCATAAAAAAACATCATTTAAGTCTCAAATGATTTCGGTCTTCATCTTTGGTTGCTGTTACAGATGGTTAGAGAAATAAAAAAAGGTAATTTCATTAGTTTAACTCCACTTTAAAATCTATTTATCGAGCTTTTTATTTAAAGCTGCTTTCTTCCAGTGTCATTAAAGAGGCCCTCATTAAATCTCCAAACGTTAATATCATTACTTTATGTATTGCAAGAAAGCAATAAAGCAGTTAAATGCAAAAAATAACGTTATTTGAGATGTAAACACTGCTAATAGCCTGTTTACTGCTGTGTTTGTTGACAACTTCTATTGAATCTATGTTTATCATGGATGCGTTTTAAAACCTAACAATCTGTCTATCTAGGCATCATCTGGGTTTCTTTAGCTTTTTTTTACATTGATGATGATCTATGCATGCCAAAAATAAAGGTTCATATGATGCCTACAATGCCTGTCAAGCTAGATACAGTCTCAGTTGTCAGCCAATGAAAGAAAAACAAAAAAAAAATGCATATTAAAGTAGATCTGAATATCTCTTTCATTATGTGGAGTGCATCATAATTTTATAATTTTGTCTTGTTATTTATTCGCATGTGACGTCTTATAATTGAATCTGCAGGTTTTATTCTGGCTGATTGCAAGTATTTGTCTTCTTGATGCATTTTGGAAAACTTGTTAAAGTGATTGTCGTTTCTCTGGTTTTGAAATGAAATGAAAACGAGATATGCATGCATGCATGAGTTATTTAGTAACCGAAACTATGTCTCTCTTGGCTAGGATGAGTTGACAGCATTGAACGTTAAGCAAGGATTTAACAACCAGCCGGCTGTTTCAGGCGATGAGCATGGCAGTGCTAAAAATGTTAATTTCAACCCATCAAAGGTAAGATGATCAGTTTGTTTGCATGCATGTGTTTTATCAGTCAAATCCTCACTCTTTACAGATTGTCGGAAACACAGAACTTTGTCTGTTTTTGTCGGATATCTGTGGACGAATGGACGCTTGTCTCCAAAACTGAAAAGTGTTTATATATCACCCTCAGATAAAAAAAAAACTTCCATAGTATCCCACATCATCAAGTCAACAAATGCCAAAGAGAACAAGAGCAATGGATCAAAACTAAAATTGCATGCAATTGACATTACTGTGGGTAAAATCATTTACATACACAGCTGTGGGAATTTTTTCAGAGACCACTTGAAAGTTCTCAGTTTCTCTGGAATTATAATTATGTGTTTGAGAAACACATTCTTTGTTTTATTTCTGTTGACGACTAAAGACATTATAAATAAAAATGTTTGTCATTTAGAGCATGAAATAACAAAAAGATACCATGTTTATGTAAATTTTTAGACAACACTATACTCATGTTTTTACTTCAGAAGAGTTAAGAAATCATTATGTACTGGAATAACCGTTTTTCAATCGAAGCAAATGAAAAAAAATTTATTTTGACCAATTATAATTTTCTGAAAAAGTTAAAACACAAACAGCGTCCTGTTAAAAACCAACAACCAACCTTGAAATTGAGACATTCTCTTACATATTTGCTTGTGAAGACAAATAACCACAATAAGATTAGACAACAATGGAAAAGAATACAAAAATAGAATAATATCAATGACTAAGCAGTGAATGAATTAATAAAACAAGTATACAAATGGTTTAAATCGGCTGATTATTGTAAGTGATCATATGATTAAATGGAACAATAAAGTGAATAAATGTGAATGAATGGATTAGTGTATATAAAAGAAACACAAGGTCTCAATATCAAATGAATATCCACCGTGCTGAATTAACTTCTCTTCTAATAAATTAATTACTCTTCAAACACTTGAAGGCAAAATCAACCATGTATCCACTTTTGTTGTTTTTAAATTGCTCTTTTATTCCGTTTCAACTTGTTACTCACCATGAGAATAGCCAAGGAAGCTGGCATGGCGTTAAAACATTAACCACCCAAACCTCATTTTGTTTACTCTGTTACCTTCTGCTTTTCAGATCAGCTCAAACTTCAGCAGCATCATTGCGGAGAAGTTACGCTGCAACACTTTTCCAGACACTGGCAAGAGAAAGCCGCAGGTCAATCAGAAGGACAACTTCTGGCTCGTCACAGCGCGCTCGCAGAGCTCCATTAATAACTGGTTCACAGACTTAGCCGGCACCAAACCCTTGACTCAGCTCGCTAAAAAGGTTTGCTTTTGCAATGCTGCGGTTTAGAAACTCTGAACAGAGAGCTTGTGTAGATCCAGTACATAACACAAGCCTTTACTGACAGTCAAATGGTTTGTAATTTTAAAAGGTTAGTTCACTTCCAGAATAAAAGCATGAGATGTTTGTCTTTCTGTCCTCAGTCGCAAAGATATTAAGGTTTTTGAGGAAAACATTCCATTTTTTTTCTCCATATAATGGATTTCAATGGAAACCAATGGGAGGAAGGTCCAAAATGCAGCTTCAAAAGGGCTCTACACGATCCCAGCCGAGGAATAAGACTCTTATCTAACAAAACCTAACATCCCCTTGGAATTATCTGCATTCAGAGAAGTTTTGAGACCGTGAGTTTTTGACTGTGTAAATGGATCTTTTTGGAATTTAAATAAAAAGTCCCGAAATGTACGCAACATTATCTCATGATGTAAATATCTTTTCATATGTGAATAACAAAATTTTGACAAAAAATGTCAGAAAGAACTTTATAAATTCAAGAGGACCGTTTATATACTTTTTAACCACAAATGCACATCGTGCACTAGATTGGCTTCATGCATTACGTAATCATGCTGGAAAGGTCACAGAAGTACAAGATCCAGTGTTTACAAAGTGAATGTGCAAAGAAAGTCAAATGACCTTTATAAAAAAAATGATGTTGGATGATTTTGACGTGATTATGTGATGTGGAGCTAGTGCAAGATGTGCATTTGTCGTTTAAAAAGTGTATGTATATATATATATTTTTTTTTATAGAAACAAGCAATGGTTTTGTTAAATAAGTGTTATTCCTTGGCTGGGATCGTGTAGAGCACATTTGAAGCTTCACTGAAACTGGACCTTCAACCCATTGGTCCCCATTGAAGTCCATTATATGGAGAAAAATCCTGGAATGTTTAACTCCAAAACCTTAATATCTTTGCGACTGAAGACCGAGAGACATGAATATCCCCGATGTCATGGGATTGAGTAAATGTTTAGGATTTTTTCCGGAAGTGAACTAATTCTTTAGCTTTTGCTTTAGTCTCATTGCTGTATGTGTGCACTAGGTTCCCATCTTCAGCAAGAAAGAGGAAGTGTTTGGCTATCTTGCCAAGTACTGTGTGCCGGTGATGCGATCCGCTTGGATGATTAAAATGACGTGTGCGTATCACGCTGCTATAACTGAAACCAAGGTGAAGAAGAGGCACGTCATTGACCCCTGCATAGGTTAGTGTGGTTATTATGCATCGCTCTATATATCGAGCATGCAACACTGTCCTTGTTTAATCTGGGAATGAAGATCAAATGTCCCAATGCCTCACTGGCTTTATCTGGCTTCTGCAGAATGGACTCAGATCATAACGAAGTACCTGTGGGAGCAGCTGCAGAAGGTGGCAGAGTTTTACAGACAGTGTCCCAGCCAGGGCTGTGGGTCGCCTCTTCCTGCTCCTCCTGCTGAGGTGGAGACCGCCATGAAACAGTGGGAGTACAACGAGAAGCTGGCCATGTTCATGTTTCAGGTGCGTGCTGTGCTGCTCTCAGTTTGCAAGGGAATGCAACTAGAAACGTGGAATTATGTCCCACAAAGATGACGTTTTTAAAGGGATAGTTCACCCAAAAATTAACATTTTCATTGCAAACCCATAACTTGGTTTAATTTTGGAACACAAATGAAGATATTATTTTTATGCATTCATTAAAAGTCACCTTTCCTTTTATATATACACCACCATGTAAAGGTTTGGGAGTTGGTAGGATTTCAGTTTTTTTTTTTTTTTTTAGCTCACCGAGGCTGCATTTATTTGATAAAACATACAGAAGTATTGTGAAATATTATTATAATTTAAAATAACCGTTTAATATTGTAGTATATTTTAGAATGCAATTTATTTCTGTGATTCAAAGCTGAATTTTCAGCATCACTACTCCAGTCTTCGGTGTCATATGATCTTCAGAAATCATTCTGATATCACGATTAACTGTTCAAAATACATTTATTTATGGAAACTGTGATACTTTTTTTCTGGATTCTTTGAAAAGACAGTTTAAATGAACAGCATTTATTTGAAACACAAATCTTTTATAACATTTTAAATGTCTTCACTGTTGCTTTTGATCAATTTAATGCATCCTTGCCAGATGAAATGATTTCTTAAAAAATTAAAATAAAAAAAGACACATTTTATTTTATATATTAGTGCTGGAACGATCCCAAATTTAAATGATCACCTTTCACAATGCATTAAAGAGCATCACATTTGTGTCCCTGGAGCACAAAAGCAGTCTTAAGTCTCAGGGGTATATTTGTGGCAATAGCCAAAAATACATTGTATGGGTCAAAATAGATTTTTCTTTTATGCCAAAAATAATTTGGATATTAAGAGCATTTTCCATGGATACATTTAGTAAATTTCCGTAAGCATTAACCCATAAACACTACCGTAAATATATATAAACTGAATTTTTGATTAGCGATATACATTAAGAACTTAATTTGGACAACTTTAAAGGCGATTTTCTCAATATTTCCAGATTTTCAAATAGTTGTATCTCGGCCAAATATTGTGCGATCCTAATAAACCATACATCAATGGAAAGCTTATTTACTTAGCTTTTAGGTGATATATGACACTGAATAATTGACACTGGTTTTATAGTCCAGGGTCACATATGGCATACTGTCCACTGTTGCATTTATAATTCTTGAGCAAAAGAGGAGTGTTTTTGTTGTATGAGTTGATGGGATTGTTGTTCATGTGTGACAGGACGGCATGTTAGACAGACACGAGTTCCTCACCTGGGTGCTGGAGTGTTTCGAGAAGATCAGACCTGGAGAAGACGAGCTTCTGCGCTTCCTGCTGCCGCTCCTGTTACAGGTGTGTTAACACAGCACATCTGCACATCCACTGTCCCTTTCAGCTTCCATTCATTACAAATGACAACTACATTTAGACATTTCAAAAAAATGTTTTTTGGACTGATCTTTTAGTATCAATAGTATGCAATTATATTAATATCTTGATTTTTACTAATATATATATATATATATATATATATATATATATATATATATATATATAATATATATAATATATAAAATTTAAATGTTTTTTTTTTTTTTAGTACTTAGAAATTTGAATTGGTTTTATATGTATAATAGTTTTAAATGTGTTTATTTTATCAGAGGTCAAATTATTGATTTTGTTAATTTTCTTTTTTTTTCTGGTAAAAGCAATACATGAAGAAAAAAAAATCCAAAATATAAAATATCACGGATGTGTATTTACAGTAAAATCCATTTTTTTGTAGAGCAGGGTCAAAATGGCAATTATCACCAGATTCAGAGGCAAATCACAGGAGGGTAAAAATGATTTGATACGGATGGCAGCATCATTATATTACTTTGACACAGAGATTGGTCAAAATCTGACTTCAGCAATCGTTGTTGTATTATGTGCCAGTGATGCCCATTCAAAAAGCAAATTTTTTTTATTTTTTCTCCAAAGTTTGCATGTCTGTGACTCCAGAAGTAAATTCTGGAGTAAAGCCCTTTTCTTTTATCAACTTAATTTTTTAAGGCCCTCTGTGGTTCCTTTCCAGCGATGTTGGAGTCTCTGGCTTCAGGAGTAAATTGTACACCTCTTCAGTGGACAAAAAAAAAAAGTTTCACTTTGCATTCACCTGATGTGTTTTTCTTTTAAAGAGGAATGTCTACTTTGGAGAACAGAGATGCATTTAGTTTCGCCTCTATCAAAACCTGTGCATTGGACACACTTGTGCCAAGTATGCCATAAATATTAATTTTCCAAATTTCAAAAGTAGTATGTCCACTATGTTGAATTTGATAAATTTTCAGTAGCTGAAAACTAAATGTGCTCACATTTTAACCTGGTTTTACCAAAAAAAAAGATAAAGATTTCTGCAGATTTGTCTCCCAAAATCAGCACCTAAAAGCCTGAGATGGTGGTTATCCGAAAACAGTGTGCTTATTCTGACCCAGTCTTTATTTATTTTAGTACTCGGGAGAGTTTGTGCAGTCGGCGTATTTATCGAGACGGCTGGCGTATTTCTGCACACGCCGACTAAATCTGCTGCTGAGCGATGGCAGTCTCGGACCAGGTCCAGGCGGACACCCTTCACACGGCATTTCGGCACAGCAAGGGAACGCTCTGCCCCCCACCCCGACCTCCCAGCCTGCAGGGGGCAACCCGCCCCAAACGCCCTTCACAGACTTCTACATCTGCCCCCAGCACAGACCCGTGGTGTTCGGACTCAGCTGCATGCTGCAGGTTCTGCCACAGATCTGTGCTGTGTTTCTCTGATCCCTGACATTGAGTTTCTCTTGACACTGTGTTCGTTCTGTTTGTAGAGTATCGTGTTGTGTTGTCCCAGCGCTCTGGTCTGGCACTACTCTCTAACCGACAGCCGAAATAAGACCGGCTCGCCATTAGACCTCTTGGCGATCGCGCCGTCTAATCTTCCCATGCCTGGGGGCAACAGCAGCTTTAACCAGCAGGTTCGACTTCACTGGATTCCACACTGGCTTTTCATCTAATCAGAGCAATGAATCTAAAGCAATGTGATGCTTCTCAGGTGCGTGTCAAAGTGAGGGAGATTGAAGAGCAGATCAAAGAGAGAGGACAGGCCGTGGAGTTTCGCTGGTCTTTCGATAAGTGTCAGGAGACGACCGCAGGTGGGCATGAAGGAGCTCTTCAGCATCGCTCTGGACTTATTCTGTCCTGGGTAAGACTGTATGATATGTGATTATAGGTTTCACCATCAGCCGGGTTCTGCATACGCTGGAGGTTTTGGATAACCACAGCTTTGAGAAGTCTGACTTCAGCAATTCCCTGGATTCGCTGTATAACCGCATCTTCGGCTCGGGACAGAGCAAAGACGGACACGAGGTAAAGACAACACAACAGTGTTTTTATTTTCGCTATCATGGAATTTTAGAAGATCAGACACTTTTGGAATGTTACAAAAAAATTCAAATACATCAATGGGTCCTGAAAAAGACTTGCAGTTTGATAATAATCAGAAATGGTTCTTGAACATCAAATCGGCATATTAAAATTATTTCTGAAGGGTCATGTGACACTGAAGACTGGAGTAATGATGATGAAAATAAAGCTGTGCATCACAGGAATAAATTACAGTTTAACGTATGACCACAAAACCAGTCATAAGGGTCAATTTTTCTAAATTTAGATTTGTACATCATCTGAAAGCTGTATGAATCATCTTTCCATTGATGTATGGTTTGTTAGGATCTGACAATATTTGGCCGAGATACAACTATTTAAAAAAAACTGGAATCTGAAGCTGCAAAAAAAATCTAAATATTGAGAAAATCACCTTTTAAAGTTGTCCAAATTAATTCTCAGCAATGCATATTACTAATCAAAAATTAAGTTTTGATATATTTACGGTAGGAAATTTACAAAATATCTTCATGGAACATGATCTTTACTTAATATCGTAATGATTTTTGACATAAAAGAAAAATTGATCATTTTTTTATTTCAATACAATGTTTTTTTTTTTTTGGCTATTGCTACAAATATACCCCAGCGACTTAAATTAGGTCACATTATATTAAATTAGAAAAGTTGTTTTAAATTATTTCAATTCACAGTTATAATGTTTTTACTGTAATTTACATGCAGCCTTAGTGAGCACAAAAGACTTCAGAAACTAAAAAACTAAAAAAAAAAAAAAAGACTTTTGAACAATAGTGGGCCAATAATGGACCGTTATTAACTGCAATCAGATGTATACATGTTTAATAACTATGTAATACTGATTATATAACTCTCAGATGTTTTGGCTTGATCTGATGTTTGATGTGTAATGTCTCTGTAGATGAGTCCAGATGACGATGCGGTGGTGACCCTGCTGTGTGAGTGGGCTGTTTCCTGTAAGAGGTCCGGGCCGCACAGAGCCATGGTGGTGGCCAAACTCCTGGAGAAGAGGCAGACGGAGATCGAGGCCGAGGTGCTGCTGGGAAACATTATTTTTCCATTATGAAAATGGTGTGGTAATGTCCAGCTGCGCAGTTTTCACAGTGATATGTTCCTGTGTGTTTTTAGCGGTGTGGAGAGTCGGAGGTCGTGGATGAGAAGGGCTCGGTGTCCTCAGGGTCTCTGTCTGCTGCCACTCTCCCCGTCTTCCAGGACGTCCTGCTGCAGTTCCTGGACACACAAGCACCTGTGCTCAGTGAGTTCATGTTTTAGCATCTGTACGGGTTTCTTTCCAGTGCCATTAACCACTTATGCTTTTAAAAAAGGTATGAACTGTCGCTCAAAAGTTGGGGATCAGAAGGATTTTTTTTTTTTTTTTTTTTTTTTAAAGAAGTTTCTTATGCTCATCAAGATTGCATTTATTTGATAAAAAAATACAGAAATATTGTGAAATATTATTGCCATTGAAAATAACGGTTTTCTATCTCAATATACTTTACAATATAATTTTATTTAATTGACGCAAAGCTGAATTTTCAGCAACCTTACTCCAGTCTTCAGTGTCACATGATCCTTCAGAAATAATACATTTTGGAAGCAGTTTTGCCGCTTCATATTTTTATTTTCTGTGATCTTTTTGTCAAGATTTTTTAATGATTAAAACGTTTAAAAGAACAGCATTTATTTAAAATAGAAGCATTTTGTAACAATACAAGTCTTTACTAAGACTTTGTATAAATTTCCCACATCCTTGCTGAATATAAGTATGAATTTCTTAAGAAAGAAATTTACAGATCCCAAACTTTTGAACAATAGTGTATATTGTTACAAAATATTTCTATTTTAAATAAATGCTGTTTTTTTCTTCAACGTTTTATTCATCAAAAAATCCTGACGAAAGTGTCACAGGTTCCCAAAACAATTTATTTGAAAAATCTTTATGAATTGGCATGTTAGAATAATTTCTGAAGACATTGTGACTGCAGTAATGATGCTGAAAATTCAGCTGCGCATCACAAAAATATATTTGATTTTAAAATATACTAAGATAGAAAACTGTTATTTAAAATTGCAATAATATTTCACAATATTACTGATTTTTCTGTATTTTTCATCAAATGTATAAAGCCTTTATGAGCAGAAGAAGCATCTTTTTAGTGCATATGAGCTAAAGCTTTGTCTCTGTGTCCGTGAAGCTGAACCCGGGAACGAGAGTGAGCGAGTGGAGTTCTCCAATCTCGTGCTCCTCTTCTGCGAGCTCATCCGTCATGACGTCTTCTCACACAACATCTACATGTGCACCCTCATCTCACGAGGCGACCTGGCCTCCGACTCCCATCTGCCCCGCCCACGCTCCCCCAGCGACGAGCCCTCCGACGAATCAGAGCGCAAAGAGCAGGACACGGGAAGCAGTGTAAAAATGGAGGCAAGAAGCTTTTTTTTTTCCCAAGAGGAAAATGATTGGGTGGATGAAGTCATACTTCACTGCTAACATTTTTTTATTTGTTTGTAGGATACTGGTATGTCCGAATCAATGGAGATCGATCACAACTCGAGTGCAAACTTTGATGAGGTTGGAGAAAGCATTTCGCTTAAACTCGTGTGACTTTTGTAATAGTGATGGTACCTGATGTTTGCTGATCCTCCACCAGATGTTTTCTCCTACGATGCACTGCGAGTCGAAGGGAAGCCCTTCCCCGGAGAAACCTGCCCCGGATCAGGAAAGCAAAAACACTGCCAAGGACAAGGGCATGGACCCGGCCTTCCCGCTGGTTTATGAGCAGCCCCGTCACATACAGTACGCCACACACTTCCCCATTCCTCAGGTGAGCTTGTGGGGTTTTACATAAGTTAATAAGATCACACTTTAGATTCTCACAATGAACCGAGACTCCTAATTTGCTGCTTAGTAATAGTTACTGTAGTAAGCTAGCATTAAAGGATCTAGAATACAGAATAAGGCATATGCGCTTTATAAGTATACTGTAAAAAATGACTGTGATTTTTAATGTTAAAAAAACTGTGAAAATGCTACAGTAAAAACGGGAAAAAAACGTAAACTGACGTTCCCAGAATTCTATGCAATGCATTTCAAATTTAGTTTGAATTTGAATTTTCTTTGAAATAACTGTTTCTTCTTCTTTTCTTATCTGTTATGTTTATTGGGGTTGTGTGTTACATATAATGTCGTTAAATTAATGTTTATTGCGTATTTCAGTTTAATCAGTCTCACCTTGATGGTGTTAAGTGCTTGTGTGAATAACACTGCATGTTATTATTTAAAAGCTGCTTGTGATGGGCTTTCTTTCATCACCACCTGCTTTTGGTGGATAGCAGTGTATTACAAAGGTATAAGGCAGATTTGAGTACTTCAATAAGTTAGTGTATATAAAAATTATATCAGTTAAGGAAATTACGGTATTTAACTGTAAATTTAAGATAAAACCACAAAATCTGTCGTTTTTTAACTGTAATTTTTACAGTTGTTTTTTTTATATAGTGTACAGCCAAATATGCTTGTAGTATGCATGCTAATAAGCAACGACTTAATAGTGAGCATTGGTATATAAACTTAAGTGTTGCCGTATATGATATAAAAATGGTCTCTTTCTTCAAAATAGTAAAGATTGTCATTTTCTCCTTTTGTTATTTTAAATACTTATTTAAAAACTGACAAGTCATGTGAAGAACATGCATGAAATAAGTACAAAGCTTCATTCGTCAAAAATGTATCAAGGTTTGCACAAACACAATTGTTTGCAACATTAACAGTAATAATAATATTGTTTCTTAAGCACAGAATCAACATATTATAGTTATTTCTGAATGATCTTTGGATTCAAATGCTAAAAAAATACACATTTTAAATTAAAATGGTTGTTTTAAATTGGAATACTATTTGGCAATAAAACTGATTTTACTGCATTTCTGATTAAATGCATGTAGGCTTGTTGAGTTTTTAAAACTTTTAAATAAACGTACCGCTCCCAGAGTCTTGAACGGTGGTTTATATGACTGAAATCGTGACTAAACGTGTTTTTGTTCAGGAGGAGAGCGCAAGTCACGAGTGTAACCAGCGTCTGGTGGTTCTCTATGGGGTTGGCAAACAGCGAGATGAAGCTCGCCACGCCATCAAGAAGATCACCAAAGACATCCTGAAGGTCCTCAACCGCAAGAGTACAGCAGAGACCGGTGCGACAATTTCCACAACTCCATCTGAAAAATGAACTGCAATGATTATTAAAGGAGTAGTACACTCAAAGAAGCCATTTATTCATCCTGTCATTGAATATTCATAGCTCTAGACCCATTGACTCTGTCTTTTGTTTTCTTTCGTCAGGAGGTGAGGAAGGTCAGAAGAGGAAGAGGAGTAAACCCGAGGCCTTTCCCACCGCTGAAGACATTTTCTCTAAATTTCAGCACCTTTCACACTTTGACCAGCATCAGGTCACTTCTCAGGTCAGCCTGACTTTTATCAATGAACTGCAGTGACCTGCTTTATTTGTTGTTGTTGAGTTAAACCATAATATACTTTTCACCATTTTGCAAACAGTGCGCGTGATGTAATTTTTTCGATTACGTTTCCACGAATCTTACTCTATACATAAAGTTGCTTAAATCACTAATTAATAGTGAGTAATTTATTAACATTAATCAAGGGAAATAAATATAAAATAAAATCATGGCAGTTGTTCTTGACAGCTAATGAAATAAATATAATATCATCGAGTGAAAGCTTTGTAACGTGCTACATTGCCTTTTTAAGTTTTCATCGTTAAAGTTGTATTTTTAAAATAGGTACGATTATTGATGATGGAGTCATTGTTCTTTTCAGGTTAAAAGCAGTGCTCTCTCTTTAAACCTAACGCAGGTCTGACACACATCCAACTCTTTAAAGTCATTTAGGACTTTTAACTCATTTAAGACTGTGTTTTTAAGGTCAACCCTCAAAAACAGATGCTTTGTTGGAGTTTTGTGTGTTTTTGTCCATGAAAGAGAACTGAATGCGCAACTTGCGAACTGTATGAAGCGGTTTTCCATTTCTTAACACAAGCTAAATCTGTTTCGGGAAAAGATTTGGCCTCACGATGGAAATCCCAATCTCATGGATTCCTACTGAAATAACTGGACTCGGATTTGGCAAATTATGGATGTGATTACACCTCATCAGTCAAGAAACTGTGCCCATCATTGCATGGTTTTCTGCAAAATAAGTCTGCCCAATTCCTGCAGACTGGCTCTGAATTTCCAGCATCCAGACTGTAAATCTGGGCAAACTTTGTGCAGCGTATCCAAACCTACTGATTTAAATTCTCTGTAAATCCTGACCGTCTCCAAATCTCACCAGCGTTCAGCTGTGATTCAGATGGTGTGTTTGGGTTCTCACAGGTGTCCAGGAATGTTATGGAACAGATCGCCAGCTTTGCCTTAGGGATGTCCTACCACCTCCCACTGGTCCAACACATCCAGTTCATCTTCGACCTCATGGAGTATTCGCTCAATATAAGTGGCCTCATTGACTTCGCTATACAGGTATGACAGCTGATCCCAAAATATATATAAAAGAATATAAAAGAAGTCACGTTTCATTACGTACCTCAGTTTTGAGGACACTGTTCCATATGATTTTGGATTTCGATACCTAAATATTCATTATATGGCGTTAAGAGTAAAAGACTATGCCATTGAAACATTTCTGAAGACGGTCAGTTCCTTATAAATCTCAACATATTTTTCTTTTATTACAAAAAGTGAGCTTGAATCGTGTTTTCTCCTCTTTGCAGACTTCATAAGCATTACACACAAATTACATTTTGGGAAATGATTGCAATGTGGTTTGTGTGCAGTTCTGGAATAGAGATCGGCCAAAATTAAACTACAAACCGGTTCCAATTTATAGATGTTCTCCCTCGCTTCGTAAATGCTTGTAAAAAAGCATTATTAGGTTGTGCATCAGTGATTAGCTTGAGCGTGTGTTGTGTCATGTAGCTGCTGAATGAGTTGAGTTTGGTGGAAGCAGAACTCCTTCTGAAGTCCTCCAACCTGGCGGGAAGTTACACTACAGGTCTCTGTCTGTGTATCGTGGCCGTTCTGCGGAGATACCACTCCTGCCTCATCCTCAACCCTGACCAGAACGCACAGGTCTTCGATGGGTACGTCATATTCATGTCTGCCACTTGATAGGACAATGAAATCACAGCTTTTGGCATGATGTCAAAGGGAAAGTTCATCCGAAAATTACAATTGGCTGTTCATTTTCTCACTCTGAGGTCATCCAAGATGTAGGTGACTTTTTGTTTTTGTTTTTCTTCAGTAGAACAATAAAAAAAAGATTTTTGGCTGAAATTGTGGTCCTTGGTGATGCATAAAATACAATTCAAGGGCTGCCCGTTTTTAAAAATAAAAAAACATCAAAGAGCACCGAAGTAATCCCTGTGGCGCCTGGCGATATATTGAGGTCTTATGAAGAGAAACGATCAATTTGTGCAAGAAACTGAACATTATTTACAACATTATTACCTGAAATCCAGAGCTTTGGACAAACAATCTGAATGATGTATGGTTCACAAACGAATCTTTCTTTTGAACCGGTTCATTTTTGTGAATTTCTTGAACCATTGCATGATTATCTAAACTAACTTCATTGAAACGAACTGTCCGAAAGAACCAGTTCACAGAAAATAATAATTCCCCTGTTTTCTGAAGGTCTGGGTTACAGGTTATAATGTTGTAAATAATGTTCAGTTTCTTGCACAGACTGATAGTTTTGCTTCATAAGACCTCAATATATCGCCAGGAGCCACAAGTGTTAATTTTGTTTTCCTTGATATGCTTTTTAATTTTCAAAAATGGGACTTGCATTTTATGAATCACCAAGGACCACAGTTTCTGCTAAAAATCTTCTTTACTGTCCTACTGAGGGGGAAAAAGTCACCTACATCTTGGATGACCTATGAGGATGAGTAAATTAACAGCACATTTTGAACTATTTTTGGACGGTGATGAATATATAGTATCATTCTCTGCAGGCTGAGGATTGTAGTCAAGTCTGGCGTGAACCCATCAGATTGTTCCTCAACCGAACGCTGTATCCTGGCCTATTTCTACGACCTCTATACCTCCTGCAGTCACCTGAAGAGCAAGTTTGGAGAGATTTTCAGGTAAGAGCAACAAATCCGTTCTTCTTTTTAAGCGTTTGCCCATATTCCTGGTCTCTAATGGTGTCTGGATTTGTGTGAATTCCCACAGTGAGTTCTGCTCGAAGGTGAAGAACTCCATCTACTATAACATCGACCCATCAGACTCCAACATGTTGTGGGATCAGATGTTCATGATCGACGCTATCGCTAATCCTACCGCGCACAACCTCAACCACTCCATGGTGGGAAAGATCCTCAATGACAGCCCAGCTAACCGATACAGCTTCGTGTGTAACGTGCTAATGGATGTGTGCGTGGACCACCGTGATCCCGAGAGGTGAGCATCTAATTCTGTCGATTTATGTTTTGATCAGGTACATTATAAAAGATTAAAAACATCTAATGGTTGAAATAAGATTTAAGTATTAGACGAAAATTAGAAATGTTGTACTTAAATTAAAACTAAGCCCCAGTATACAATTAAATTAGTTTATTTGTAATGTGCTTTTCACAATAAAAATCGTCGCAAAGCAACTGTTCGGAAAATTAAGTGTCTACAATATATTTAGTAGTAAAATGGTAATTAAAAATTGACGAATGCACATTAAAAAAGTTATAAACTTAAAATAGGCTACTAAAATAATAATATACCTACACAAAATAACAAAAAATAAAATATAATTCGGAATATGAATAAAAGTATAAGTAAAATTATTACATTTAATTTGTATATGAATATTTAATATAAATAACTACTTTTTTTATAAAAAAAATCAATGTAAGAAAACCTACAGTTAAAAATGATCAGTTAATCGTAATAATCAAACTATGAAATATTCCAGTTAATTAGCCTAAAGGCAGTTTACTGTAGCAGTAAACAATTAAAGATAATTTTATTTTTACCATTTTATTATCAAAGTTTAAATTGTAGAATAGATTAACATCCGTCTTTAACACTTCAAGACAAAAAGTATGTACCGTATTTTCCGGACTATAAGTCGCACTTCTTTTCATAGTTTGGCTGGTCCTGCAACTTATAGTCAGGTGCAACTTATTTATCAAAATTAATTTGACATGAACCGAGAGAAATGAACCACTAGAAAACATTACCGTCTCCAGCCACCAGAGGGCGCTCTATGCTGCTCAGTGCTCCTGTAGTCTACACTGAAGACATAAAGCGACATTGAGACGGTAATGCTTTCTCTTGGTGCTTGGTTCTAAATAAATGCGACTTATAGTCCAGTGCGACTTCTATATGTTTTTTTTTCCTCATGACGTATTTTTGGACTGATGCGACTTATACTCAGGTGTGACTTATAGTCCAAAAAATACGGTAATTAGTCTTTAGTTAAACCTCATGGCTAAATAAAAAGATAATCGTTCAAGATGTTTCAGCTCGTGAGAATCACTCGTTTCGCGCATGAAAACGCTCTAAACGTTCAATCCGCGCCGCGTCATTCACGCGAATCGCGTTGTTGGTTGTCTATTTGCGTCTTTGAATTGACTTAACATGGTAATCACTCGCTTAATGCTCCTGGTGTGAACGCACCATGAGTTTCCATAAACATCTTCGGTAATGGCAGAACAGCTGCATGGCATCTGTAGCTGTGCCTTCTTCCCTGGGCTGAGGAACTGTTGTGTGGTTTGTTTCAGGGTGAATGATATCGGGATCCTGTGTGCCGAGCTGACGGCGTACTGTCGCTCTCTCAGCGCCGAGTGGTTGGGAGTGCTCAAGGCGCTCTGCTGCTCCTCCAACAACGGCAACTGTGGCTTCAACGATCTGCTCTGCAACGTTGACGTGAGTCCGCTCTCATCTGTTGCATTGACTGCTTACATGTTGTAGCCATTTGATCTCATTTGGTGTTTTAAGCATACTTGTGCAGACGTCCAAAACATGTTTAGATTATCAAGGTTGACGTAGAATGACTAGAAGAGTTACTCTTCAGCTAGAAGTCGATGGATGAGTGTTGAAATGTGTAGATGATTTAACCCTCAGGCCATCCAAGATGTTGGTGACCTTTGTTTTCATCAGTAGAATAGTAAAGAAGATTTTTAGTTGAAACGGTGAACCCTTGTGATTCATGAAATGCAATTCAGTGACTGCTTGTTTTTGAGAAAAATAAGCATAAAAAGCTAATTTAACACTTGTGGCTCCTGATGAAATATTGAAGTCTTATGAAGCGAAATGATGAGTCTGTGCAAGAAACTGAACATTATTTTCAACATTATTACCTGTAATCCAGAGACTCAGACAATCTGTCCAGAGTGATGTCTGGTTCACAAAGGAATCATTCTTTTGATTTGTTCGTTTTAAATGAAAATGAAATTAACGTTTTTATAGTTTTTTATTGTTTATTTTTTCACTTTATAGGTTTTAGACATGCAAAACATCCACATCATTATTGGTTGCTTTAATAATATAATGGTGTATATGCGATGTCATTGCATAATCCCATTAACTAGTGAATTTAACCAGTTAATTGAAACGAACTGTCTGAAAGAACCAGTTCACAGAAACAAATCGTATTCCCTTATTTGTCCAAGTCTCTGGATTTTGCATAATAATGTTGTAAATAATGTTCAGTTTCTTGCACCGACTGATCTTTTCTCTTCATAAGACCTCAATATATCATCAGGAACCATGTGTGTTCATTGTGTATTCCTTGATGAGTAGCAGTACATTTTCAGTTTTTGGTGAACTGTCCCTTTAAATAGCTGTGCCAGATGTTCCTGGAGGTAATTGAATGCCTTTTCTCTTCGGCAGGTGAGTGATCTGTCTTTCCACGACTCGCTGGCGACATTCGTTGCCATCCTGATCGCTCGTCAGTGTTTGTTGCTGGAGGATCTGGTGCGCTGTGTGGCCATTCCCTCCCTTCTGAACGCAGGTACAGATCCTTCAGTGTTCCTGCCATACAGACGCTCAGTCACTGCATACCTCACTCTTGGAGTCGTTCAGTTTTTCACAGTTACCTGAGAGAGTTCAGAGTAATCAGACAGACTTCAGTACTAACTGCCAGCCTGTTTGATGTCTCCTCATTTCACACCGGGCAGCTCCATCTTTAGCTTTGTCCTGCGGCCAGAGAGCTGCTTCTGCCGCCCACAGTCTCTCTCTCTGTCTCCGATTGGCTCAAAACACAAGGAGCTATTCAGGGCAGCAATGAAAGATGGTGTTCAGAAGTGCATATTTAAAAAGAGAGCATGACATGCTGTTGGAAAACATGTTAATGTTGGGGAAAAAATACTTTTGTCATTAATCCTGCTATATTCCTCTCTATTTAAAAATAATTATTTAATAAATGCATTTTAGTAGTACATAAGGTCAATATAAAATGTGCCAGATTTAGACGGGTGAATCTGAAGTCTAGGATGATGATGTGAAGAAAAAAAAAAAAGTTGACACTTCTATATATTTGATTATAAAAGTAGTTTAAATCGATTTATTATGTCTTGTAATGCACTTTATATTTTGCATGATCTCATGAATAATTGAAACCACAGTTGTTATAAATTATAATACTTAGTTTTGTCATTCAGTTAGGAACAACATACATGACCCTGGACAACAAAACCAGTCATAAGTGTACATTTTTGAAATTGAGATCTATACCTCATCTGAAAGCTGAATAAATAAGTTTTCCATTGATGTATGGTTTGTTAGGATCGGACAATATTTGAAAAAAATAAATAAAATCTAAATATTGAGAAAATTGGTTTTTAAATGTTGTCCAAATGAATTCTTAGCAATACATATTAATAATCTAAAATTAAGTTTTGATATATCTATAATAGGAAACTTACTAAATATCTTCTTGGAACATGATCTTTATGTAATATCCTAATGATTTTTGGCGTATAAGAAAAATCTATAATTTCTTATAATTATATTTTGGCTATTGCTACAAAAATACCCCAGCGACTTCACATGTGGTTGAGCAATTTATGGCAGAATGTGTGTTTGGTTGAACCAACACCTTAAATCAAGTCTGAGGATCCTTCTGGGAACTTTACAGGATTCTTATGCCTGGGTGTTTATTTATCTGTTCGTTTGAGTCATAGGAGTCGTATTCTGAGGCCAGTGTCTTTTAATAGAAAACACTAGAAGTGACGTGTGTGTGTGTGTGTGTTCAGCCTGTAGTGAGCAGGATTCTGAATCTGGAGCCAGACTTACCTGTCGGATCCTGCTTCATCTGTTCAGAACCCCACAGCGCAACCCCTGTCCTCAAGACGGCACCAAATCAGGTTACAGCTCCCTCCAAATCAACTCAAACTCTCTTGTTCACATCACATCCCACCTGACCGACTCTAGATGAACCCATAAAGCTGAGAATAATGCTTCTGTCCACAGACAAATCCACAGTGGGCATCCGATCGTCCTGCGACAGACATCTGCTGGCTGCCTCTCAGAACAGCATCGTGGTGGGAGCCGTGTTTGCCGTGTTAAAGGCTGTTTTCATGCTCGGTGAGACTTTGAGACTTTACCTCTCTATTGTGCAGTCACGTTTTAGTCTCTCAAACAGGGAGGTTAAAGACATAGTTCACCCAAAAATGGCAATTTGCTAAAAAATGCATTCACTGTCAGGCCATCCGAGATTTAGATGTGTTTGTTTCTTCATCAGATTTGGAGAAATGAAGCATTGCATTATTTTCTCACCAATGGATGCTCTGCAGTGAATGGGTGCCGTCAGAATGTGAATCCAGACAGCTGATTAAAAACTAATATTTTAAAATTTAAAACCACATTAATCCATCAATTGTTGTCTTTTTAACAGTCATTTCCAGCTAAATACCATAATCCATAATTACAGTGAAAAAGCCGTCTCGTCTGAATCAGGAGAGAAATATGCACCGATCATGCACTGTTTAAAAAAAATTACAAAAACAAATATGTGGTTTGATTTTGATGTGAGAGGTCAACAGGGGATGGACTTTTTGATTGGAGAGGGGTTTAATATGGATGTTGTTTTGGGATTTTGGCCAAAAGCAATGGATCAAATGAGTTGGAAGATGGAGATGAGACGCAGTTTATGCTTTCAGAATTGATTGGTCCCTAAAAACGGTGACTTCTGTGTGTATTTCTCCAGGAGACGCTGAGCTGAAGGGTTCAGGCTTCTCCCACTCTGCCGGACTGGACGACATCGGAGAGGATGACATGGGCTCCAAAAAATCCGGAGGACGTAACGTCTCGATTGAAACGGCGAGCCTGGTGGTTTACGCCAAGTATGTGCTGAAGAGCATCTGCCAACAGGTGAGGGTTTAAAGAGGATCGGATTGTCCTACTTAGAGTAATTTTAGCTGTTATAATACCAGTATAGACTGAAATTGTGGAAATATTTGAACCTGGACCACAAAACCAGTCATGAGGCTAATTTCAGACTGGTTTTGAACTCCAGGGTCACATTTTTTCACATCCTAACCACTGGCTAGATAATGATGATGTGATCATGATCCAAATCTTGTGGGAATGCATTTTCTCTGGTTCAGGAGTGGGTTGGTGAGCGGTGTCTGAAGTCTCTGTCGGAGGACAGCAGTGCTCTGCAGGATCCAGTGCTGGTGAACATCCAAGCTCAGCGCTTACTGCAGCTCATCTGTTACCCGCACAGACATCTGGACAGCGAGGAGGGCGAGAATCCTCAGAGACAGCGCATCAAACGCATCCTGCAGGTCACACGCTCTCACATGACCCCATCTGAACATCTGCTCCTGACTCGACAGAGCTTTTTATAGTAGTATAGAGTCAATTTTTAGATTTTCACATTACATCGAAACCATTTAGTTAAGATGCATTTAAACATTACAGTGTTTCCCATACTGTAATCTTATCCTTCCAGTTTCATACAGAACCAAAAATATATTTACCCCCACAGTGTTTTGTGCTGTTGCTTTGGCTTTCGAAATCTAACCCAAATTTGCAAATTATCGTAGTGCATTTAGGAAAAGGCTGTAATTTAATTAAGCAGGCTTTATATTCTAATGCTTTGTGTTTCAGCATGTATGGTTCACAGTAAATGCAGAAAACTCCCTCTCTGCTTATGCTGATATATGGATATTTTTATGCATTTGGGAGCACCATGTGCACCAGGTTCACTTTTATTTTCCGTTGCATGAGTTTGAAAGTGTTGTGGACATGTTTACATTGTTTCTCAAGGTTAGTAATGAGAAGTGTTTGTATACCTGCTGTCATGGAAAATTAAGGCCTGCTTGCAGATTACCACCAAAATAAAAGCTCCAGGGCTTAGCACACACACCATGTATTGTACATACAGCTATGGAAAAGAAAAAAAATAAGAAGCCACCTGAATATTTTCAGTTTCTTTGGATTTACTAGGTATGGGTTTGAGTAAAATGTTAATATTTTTATATTCTAAGAAGGTCTGATAACATTTTTTTTTTTTTGCGGGTTACTCCACCAAATATTGAACTCTTAAATCTTCTGAAGTTAAAACACATTGGTATTGTGTTGTCTAAAAATGAATCTAAATATGTCTGAAAACACTGCATATTTTTATTTTTATCTCGACCAGTTGTCATTGCATGCTCTTAAGTGACAACATTTTGGAAGAGACAAATGTCGTTTACAGTAGTTTACAGAATAAAATACAATTTAATTTTACTCAAACACATAACTTAAAATTACATAAATCCTGAGAAACTGAGTATTTTCAAGCAGTCTCTTAATTTTTATATATTCCTTTTTTTTTTTTTTTTTTTTTTTTTTTTTACCTATTATTAAATATATATATATATATATATATATATATATATATATATATTTTTTTTTTACAGTGCAGTTGTTTTACAATAGTAATAGATTTGTCTTAATAGTTATAATAGTAATTTATTTCATTATTTTCATTGTTATTTTTAATTAGTTTGGCTTCCTAAAAATACCAGTGTGACACTGTCACAACAAAAAATAGGTTTTTATTCCACTTTAAAGTCCTGGTACAAATCACTGCAGACTGAAAAGGTTGGATTTCTTAATTTTTCCTTTACTTAAATATGTAAAAGCGTTTCTAGATGATTAGGTGTCTACTCACGATAGTCTCACATAGTCCCGGGGAAACACTGTAATATACCATCATATAAACATTTGCCGAGGAGTTTTCTGGAAACCTGTTTGAAAACAGTCATTGATTTTCCAAATCCATTTGGTGATGCTGTCAATGCAAAAAGAAAAATGTTTTCAGCTTTTAAACCCTGTAGAATAGAATGAAGAGAGAGTCATTTCCCTGAGCTTAATTATTAATTTCACACCCTTTAGCCTTTAAGCCGTGAATGATTTGTGTGGGTCTCTCAGCAGCTCATTATTCTGGATTGGTTTTCATAGACAATTAACCTCCAGCTCTGGCTCTTTAGCTCTGCTTTGATTCCTTTAAAAGCATTCTTTCCATCTTCCGTCTGCTTACAGAACATGGACCAGTGGACCATGAGACAGTCGTCTCTCGAGCTGCAGCTCATGATCAAACAAAGCTCAAACAACGTAAGCCGAAGCGTGTTTGCTGAGTTCATCACCGTCCGATGATTTCTCGTCTTTTCTTAAGGTTTGCACATCTGAATCCATTCTTAACAGGAGCTGTATTCTCTTCTGGAGAACATAGCCAAGGCCACCATCGAGGTTTTCCAGAAGTCTGCTGAGATGAACTCGAGTAACCCCTCCATGAATGGCTCTGCGGTTTCCAGCAGCTCAGTCTCTAATACAAACAGTGCCAGCAAACCCAAACCTGTGCTCAGGTCGGTGACCCCAATCATTGCTCGGTTTGATGGACTGGATGGCCTGGCCTTCTCTTCTGTGTGTTTCTCAGATCCTCTTGT
Source organism: Carassius auratus (assembly GCF_003368295.1). NCBI lineage: Eukaryota > Metazoa > Chordata > Actinopteri > Cypriniformes > Cyprinidae > Carassius > Carassius auratus. The sequence continues at coordinate 7,908,993 of NC_039281.1, read as the reverse complement.
GTTTCCTCCAGTTCCTCCGAGCGTTCAGGGGTCTGGTTAGTGGCTCCTCTGATTGGGAAGCTGCCCACCTCGGTGCAGGGTCACGTGCTGAAGGCTGCGGGTGAAGAACTGGAGAAGGGACAGCACCTGGGTCCCTCCTCGAGGAAAGAAAGAGATCGACAGAAACAAAAAAGGTATTCGACTGAACACACAGGTTTATTTACACTGTTGCTTTCTCCTGATGCTTATTGCCTCAACACTTTAAAATAATATAGAGTATGTAGAGTTCAAGCTAATTTGTCTAGGCATGATCAGTAATATGGTATATATCACAATCCGTTTTCTTCTCTCTCTCAGTATGTCTCTCCTGAGCCAGCAGCCTTTCCTCTCTCTGGTGCTGACGTGTCTCAAGGGACAAGACGAGCAGAGAGAGGGTCTCCTGACTTCCCTTTACAGCCAAGTCCAGCAGGTACCGCATCAACACACACACACACACACACACACACACACACACACCCAGTGACTGTCAGTCAGTGCTTCTCATCTCTCAACACTGATGTGGTGTGTTCCCCGTCAGATTGTGACTAACTGGAGAGAGGACCAGTACCAGGACGACTGCAAAGCCAAGCAGATGATGCACGAGGCCTTGAAGCTGCGACTCAATCTGGTGCGCAACCGTCATCTGTTTCTCATGCAACCTAAGAAGCATGATCTGTGTGTTGATCGATCTCATTTCCTTGTATTGCATGCACCGAGGTTAAAATGAATGTCACTGAGACATGTCAAACTACACTGAGCTCAGTTCTTGTTTGGTGTCTGGTGGTCTGTAGGTGGGTGGGATGTTTGATACGGTGCAGCGCAGCACACAGCAGACGACGGAGTGGGCGGTGCTTCTGCTGGACATCATCAGCAGTGGCACGGTGGACATGCAGTCTAACAAGTGAGATCCGACACAGTCTCTGATTAACCTGTGCCATACTCTCTTAGTTTGAATGATGTTTGTTGTTTTCCTTTAGTGAGCTCTTCACGACGGTGTTAGACATGCTGAGCGTGTTGATTAACGGCACTCTGGCGGCCGACATGTCCAGCATCTCTCAGGGCAGCATGGAAGAGAATAAGAGGGCCTACATGAACCTGGTCAAGAAGCTCAGGGTGAGACCGAGCAATATTTATTTACGTCAGAAAATGAGATGGAGTCCACTTCAGACTTTGTTTTTAATGTTGGATTTAATGTGATGAATGAAAGGTTGGAGCATTTTTAATTTTTTTTTGCGGAGGTGAAATTTTCACATTAATTCTACTTCATGTTAATTAAGCTTATTATACTACTTTATTCTCAAAATATTATGACGGTTAATCCAATATCGCTACGACTTTATTCTGAAAGCACTGTGACTTTAATCTCAATGCTATGATTTTGTTCTTAAAATATTAAAACATTTATTCTCAAAATATTGTGACTTTATTCTCAAAATATTACAACTTTAACCTTATATTGCTATGACTTCTTTCTTAAAACATTACGACTTTATACCTTAAAATATTATGAATTAAATCACAATTTTATGACTGTATTCTCGAAATATTTTACTTTATTTACTTTATTGTACTCCACTGAAGACTGGAGTTATGAAGATGCTGAAAATTTAGCATCACATCACAGGAATAATTTACATTTGAAGCTGTATTCAAATAGAAATAGATTTTTTTTTACTGCATTTTTTTTAATCAAATAAATGCAGCCTTGGTGAGACTTCTTTCTAAAAACAAAATGTAAAAATCGTACCAATCCCAATTTAGTTTTAAGCCATAGTCTACCACTAGCAGCTGTGATAAGCAACACTAAATCATCACGGCAGTGATTTTGTGCATTTGCACAAACTTTTCTTCTGGAAATGTAAGACTGTTGTTTGTTTTTTCCTGCAGAAAGAGCTCGGTGACCGTCAGTCCGAAAGCTTGGAGAAAGTGCGGCAGTTGCTGCCTCTGCCCAAACAGATGCGTGATGTCATCACCTGTGAACCCCAGGGGTCACTCATTGACACGAAGGGCAACAAAATTGCCGGATTTGAAAAAGAGGTACGTAGCACATTATAGGTATGGTAGCGCTACCCGGCTTCTGGACATTCGCTGACCTTTGCATCGTGGTTTCTCACACACAGGGTCTTCAGGTGTCGACTAAGCAGAAGATCTCTCCCTGGGACGTGTTCGAGGGCCTGAAGCACTCGGCTCCGCTGTCCTGGGGCTGGTTTGGGACCGTGCGAGTCGACCGCAAAGTCACAAAGTATGAAGAGCAGCAGCGGCTCCTGCTTTACCACACCCACATAAAGCCCAAACCACGCAGTTACTATCTGGCGCCTCTCAACCTGCCCCAAGAGGAAGAAGAGCCACCCACACCCGTGCCTCCTGAACCGGACAAGAAGGTGGATCCTGGGAAGCCGGAGAAGAGCGTCAATAGTGTCGCAGCTGACCCCAGTAAGAAGAAAAAGAAAAAGAAGCCGACATCCGCAAATAAACAAGAGGTAAAAATTACAAAAGAAGCAAAAATGGCTTGACTTAGAGTTAAATATCAAGTTTTGCAACTGTTTCCTGTGGTCTAGGACTACAAGGCGCACAACCCAGTCTTGCAGTACACGCCAGGCATGGCTCCTGATCTGTTGATGAACCAGTCAAACATGACTTTCCGAATGGGCTACCAGACTCCAATGGGCCAAATATACGGCCAAAACCAGCCTCTGCCACCAGGTCAGTGCAAGCCTTTTAACCTCTTTTCCTTTTGAACTTTTTAAAAATCCAGTTACTTCAGTCATTTTAGCATCGATGGATGCATGTAGGAGATCTTCTGTTTTGTTTTTTTGTTGTCTTTTATGCTTTTTCTCATTGTATTTTCCCCCGTAAGGGGGTCCCGGTTTAGAGCCCAATTTCCGTTCCAGGGCTCCTATGGGCAAAATTCCTCAACGTCCCACCTACAACATAGCTAATATGCCGGGTGCTAGCATGGGCAGCATGATGGGAATGGACAAGCAGTTCCAGATGGGCTACAAGCCTCCACCGAGCATGCATCAGGGGCAGCTTCTCCGTCATCAGTTACAGGTCAGACTGGTGAGTCTGGTTTAACCGGTCAAGACCCCAGACCGAAAACACACACTGGATGCATTTAGACTGGCACAAAAAATCTGATTTTATTGCTCACACAGTTTGGAATTTGTTGCAGATTTGTAAACACGGGTGTAAAACCAAATGTGGTTTTAAATCACATACATGTCCGATATCTGGACATCTGACCAATGTCTGAACAGAAATATCTGATTCCCTGCAGAACTTCCAATGCAACATTTGCACATAAAGATTGTGTTTTAATGCTGGTGTGCTGTATTTCACTCGCATTTTATTAAAAGATGGAAACTTTATACGAGTTAGAAATTGTACATTCAGGAGCTGGTTTTCAACCTCTGCCCTGTGGGTTTTATAAATACAACAGTGAAAAACTACATTATATTTCTCATCAGTGAGATGATAACTTGGTAGTTTTGGTAATTAAACCAACAAGCATCACAATCACTTGCCCGTCTTCTCTCTCGCTCTTTAATTAAGTCAAATTCATTCCAATAAATATCATCTTGGCGCTACTTTATTTCACTAAAGAATTCTACTGTAGATAAAATAGCATAACAAATGCAAAGTCCTGCAATGTTAATACAGCTATGGTTTCCTTGAAATCTCGCTCAGACAGTGATGCATTATCTTTTCTGAATCATTGAAAAAGTGGTGTTCAAGACATCTTGAGCCTTTAATGTGTCTGTGAGCTTTTAAAAGTTTTGTGGTGTGCTGTAAATTGTGTTTATAAATGACTGGTGAGATGGTATTCTCACTTAAAAAAAAAAAAAGAATAAAAGAGTAGAGTAGAGGCTTGGACTGGGAAACAAAACCAAACCAGCAGACGTAGGTAAAAGCCCAGACTTGGCAACAAGTATTATTATGGCTTGACTTGATTGCATTTAAATGGTTGTGTATGAATAGAGTATATGGTTATGGAAGCCTGTTTAAGCTATTAAAAAAAAAAAAAAAAAAAAAATGGAATTGGGATTTATCTCACAAGTTGTTTTTCTCAGAATTGCATGATGTATCTTGCAATTCTAACATTATTTCTTGAAATTGCTTACTTATGTATCACAATTCTGACTTCATAACACACAATTTTGAGAAAACGTCAGAATTGTAAGACAAAGTGGTGGTTACCTTTTTATTTTATTCAGTGGCAGAAACAAGTTTCCATATATCTGACCCTGGACCACAGAAGTCTTAAGTGTCCATTTTTTTCTAAATTTAGATTTATCCATCATCTGAATACTGAATAAATAAGCTTTTCATTGGTTTATTAGGATCAGATGATATTTGGCTGAGATACAACTATTTAAAATAAATCTGAAATCTGAGGGTGCAAAAAAATTTAAATATTGAGGAAAGCACCTTTAAAGTTGTTCAAATGAATTCTTAGCAATCCATATTACTAATCAAAAATTACGTTTTGATATATTTATGATAGGGAATTTACAAAATATTTTCATGGAATATGATCTTTACTAAATATCCCAATGATTTTTGGCATAAAAGAAAAATCTATAATATTAACCCATAAAATTTATTTTTGACTATTGCTACAAATATACCCCAGCGACTTAAGACTGTGTTTGTGCTCCAGCGTCACACATGGGTCACGTCGTTTTAAAAAGGAAACAACGGTAACTCTTAAATTTGACATAGACCAAAGGAAATGGAAATGGAACGCATTTGTGTTTTTTTATGCTCTGTTTGCACTTCTCCAGAATCATAATCATTTACTTGGACAAGCGCAGATTAGACAAGTGGCACCTAATCAACAGTATCCATCGATGCAACCGACACAGGCACGTACAGGCAAATTTGCGTCGTTGATATATTCAGCATTTGCTGAAACCCGGTGATGACAGCCCATGCTTCTCTCTCTCTTCAGAACATCTCTCAAGGCTACACCACGTACGGCTCACACATGGGGATGCAGCCGCACCCCTCTCAGCCCGGAGGAATAGGTCCTGCCTCGTACGGCTTCCAGGGAGGACATCCTGGCACAAACCCAGCCATGGTGGACCCTCTTAGGCAAATGCAGCCGAGACCTAGCGGCTACGTGCATCAGCAGGCTCCTGGAGCATACGCACACACAGTGCCAAACACACAAAGGTCAGTCACAGACACAAGTGCTTGGATTTTTCCTGTTAATTTGGTCATCATTTTTTTTTTTGTCTTGTGCAATGTGTTTGTTTATGATTAGTCAAGTTTTAGTTAACTAAAAGTTATTGCACCTATAAACAAATCAATAGACAGTCAATTCTACCCTATGATTTATTTGACCTCATTTCGTTTCCTGATCATTTATTTCCTTTGCAAGTTAACATGTTATCACATTCAACCCCTTCTTTTTCATCAGAAGTATTATTTGCGATTTGAATTGTGTGAACGGAGTTCCTCTTGCTGTGTTGTAAGCCGGGCTTTCACTTTTGAATTCGCGATCTTGTCACATTTTACAAGAAAATATGTTTTGATGTCTGTTTTGCTTACATGCATCTAAATACCTTTCACTTTTTCAGACTAAAACAAAAGATGGATTCATTGTTATTCTTGATTAAGAAGCACAACAGTTAAATAAGATGCAATCAAACTTTTTTTTGTCCTTCATTAAATATGAATTTGTTTTACTCAAAATGCCTTCAATTGAGCTACCAAAGATGATCATATCCCATGCTATCTAATATATAGCATGTATTGCAACATTATTCACCATTAATTAGTTGCTTATTAACTTAAATATTGGCTTTTTAGTACTTATAAAGCACATATTAATGCCTTATTCTAGTATTTTTTAAGATCACTTATCCTTACCCTAAACCTAAATATAACTATATAGTAACTACCTTACTTTCATTAATTAATAAGCAGCAAATTAGGAGTTTGAGGACTCCTAGCAAATTGAATATGTGTTTCGTAAAGGTGCTATAAGTACACTTTGAATGTGCCAAATCATAAAATTACAGATATTTAGGAAACATGCTAAGTTCACACTTTTTTCTCCGAAAAACAAAACCAGAGCATGTTATTCTGCTTTGAAATGTGTGTTCAGTGTCACAATGTCTGTTTTTGTTTTGGTATGTGACTCCGCCCACTGACAGTTCACCCAATAGCATTATATCGCAGATTCTTAAAAAAAACTGTATGACCAGAGGAAGAAACAAGAATAAATCAACTCATTAGCTTACAATATAAAGCTTGTCTCCTTGCATTGTTGTATTGCACAACCCAGCTTTGAAGGAGTGTAAAACATTAGCTACGCTTTCACCATCTGTCTCAGGTTTTCCCATCAGTCCATGCAGCAGACTCCTATGATGCACAGCCACTTGGCAGCACAAGCCATGCACCCCAACATGAGGACCAATCAGATGATGGACCAGCAGCAGCAGCAACAACAACAACAACAGCAGCAGCAGGCCCAGCAGCAACAGCAGCAGCTGATCAGACCGCATCCAGCTCTCAGAGTACGTAAAACACACACCCCAATGCATTGTGGGATACTGTGCATTTCACACAACGCCTACATTTCAACTATTCATCAAGCGCAACCTTCCGTTACCTCTCGTGAAACCAACAAGTTGGGGCGTTCACACCAGATGCGAATTGCGCAAATAAAGTTGGACGCTTGAACATTTTGAGTTTACTCGCTACATTAGCGCGTGAAATAGTATTCATCCGCTCAGCTTGCTACATCGTAATCATGTCACTACTAGAGCAAGCTCCTGATTGTTTAACGTGGCACGAATTTTCATAAAAGTTTAGATTTTTCAACTCGCGCGAATCACTCGGTTTGTGCATCAAAAAAACCCGAAACGCTCAATTAACTTTGCGTCATTCGTGCTAATCGCACTGCAGGATTTCTACTCGTGTCTTTGCATTGACGTAACCATAAAACTGCAATTCATCAACTGGCCACTAGAGGCTGGCTCCAAAAGGGAGTCAATCCCATAGACTCCTCATGTTACAGTTTTTTTCAGTCGCTAACAAGCATTTGTCCAAGCAGTTGTCACATTTTCAAAACTCTAAACACAATTAGCACAGCATCTGTCTATTGTGGCCATACCATTCACACATTTCATGTCGTTTTCACACAATATGGAGTCATTGAACACATTTCCACAATGCTTACATTTTCTGAACAGACAAGCTATACCTCCCAACAAAATTATGGATGGTTTTTGTAGTATTTACAAATGTTAACACACAACATCCCACAATAGCAAAAACAATGTTCCAAACCTTAGATACAGTATAAAAACCTCTGCTTCTGCAATGATATCAGTTCAAAAACAATATATCTTAGCTGATTTATGTTGTGTAAATTGGGCCAACCACAACTGATTCCAATCTGGCTCAGATTCAATGGCAGGGGTTATTTTTTTCTATTACATTGACACTTATACAATAAAAGGAGGACTTTGAAGAGTGATATTTTTGGAAACAGAAACAGAAAAAGACAAACACTGTAATGTATGGACGAGGAAGAGTAAGAGCAAGGGGCCCAGAGAGAAGAGCAGGCCCAGTGAGAGGAGCAGGAGCAGTGAGAGATGCAGTGAGAGGAGCAGTGAGAGATGCAGTGAGAGGAGCAGGAGCAGTGAGAGGAGCAGTGAGAGGAGCATGAGCTGTGAGAGGAGCAGTGAGAGGAGCAGGAGCAGTGAGAGGAGCAGGAGCAGTGAGAGGACTAGTGAGAGGACCAGTGAGAGGAGCAGTGAGAGGAGCAGGAGCAGTGATAGGAGCAGGAGCAGTGAGAGGACCAGTGAGAGGAGCAGGAGCAGTGAGAGGAGCAGTGAGAGGAGCATGAGCTGTGAGAGGAGCAGTGAGAGGTGCAGGAGCAGTGAGAGGAGCAGTGAGAGGAGCAGTGAGAGGAGCAGGAGCAGTGAGAGGAGCAGGAGCAGTGATAGGAGCAGGAGCAATGAGAGGACCAGTGAGAGGAGCATGAGCTGTGAGAGGAGCAGTGAGAGGTGCAGGAGCAGTGAGAGGAGCAGGAGCAGTGATAGGAGCAGGAGCAGTGAGAGGACCAGTGAGAGGAGCAGGAGCAGTGAGAGGAGAAGTGAGAGGAGCAGGAGCAGTGAGAGGAGCAGTAGCAGTGAGAGGAGCAGTGAGAGGAGCAGTGAGAGATGCAGGAGCAGTGAGAGGAGCAGTGAGAGGAGCAGGAGCAGTGAGAGGAGCAGGAGCAGTGATAGGAGCAGGAGCAGTGAGAGGAGCAGTGAGAGGAGCAGGAGCAGTGAGAGGAGCAGGAGCAGTGATAGGAGCAGGAGCAGTGAGAGGAGAAGTGAGAGGAGCAGGAGCAGTGAGAGGAGCAGGAGCAGTGAGAGGAGAAGTGAGAGGAGCAGGAGCAGTGAGAGGAGCAGGAGCAGTGATAGGAGCAGGAGCAGTGAGAGGAGAAGTGAGAGGAGCAGGAGCAGTGAGAGGAGCAGTAGCAGTGAGAGGAGCAGTGAGAGGAGCAGTGAGAGATGCAGGAGCAGTGAGAGATGCAGTGAGAGGAGCAGTGAGAGGAGCAGGAGCAGTGAGAGGAGCAGTGAGAGGAGCAGGAGCAGTGAGAGATGCATTGAGAGGAGCAGTGAGAGGAGCAGGAGCAGTGAGAGATGCAGTGAGAGAAGCAGGAGCAGTGAGAGAAGCAGGAGCAGTGAGAGGAGCAGTGAGAGGAGCAGGAGCAGTGAGAGATGCAGTGAGAGATGCAGGAGCAGTGAGAGGACCAGTGAGAGGAGCAGGAGCAGTGAGAGATGCAGTGAGAGGAGCAGGAGCAGTGAGAGGAGCAGTGAGAGGAGCAGGAGCAGTGAGAGGAGCAGTGAGAGAAGCAGGAGCAGTGAGAGATGCAGGAGCAGTGAGAGATGCAGTGAGAGGAGCAGGAGCAGTGAGAGATGCAGTGAGAGGAGCAGGAGCAGTGAGAGATGCAGTGAGAGGAGCAGGAGCAGTGAGAGGAGCAGTGAGAGAAGCAGGAGCAGTGAGAGATGCAGGAGCAGTGAGAGATGCAGTGAGAGATGCAGGAGCAGTGAGAGATGCAGGAGCAGTGAGAGATGCAGTGAGAGGAGCAGTGAGAGGAGCAGGAACAGTGAGAGATGCAGGAGCAGTGAGAGATGCAGTGAGAGGAGCAGTGAGAGGAGCAGGAACAGTGAGAGATGAAGTGAGAGAAGCAGGAGCAGTGAGAGGAGCAGGAGCAGTGAGAGGAGCAGTGAGAGGAGCAGGAGCAGTGAGAGGAGCAGTGAGAGGAGCAGGAGCAGTGAGAGGAGCAGTGAGAGGAGCAGGAGAAGTGAGAGGAGCAGTGAGAGGAGCAGTGAGAGGAGCAGGAGCAGTGAGAGGAGCAGTGAGAGGAGCAGGAGCAGTGAGAGATTGTTTTTATTTTACCCCCCCCCCCCCCTTTTTATCTGGGCTTTTTGCTGTTGTTGTTTTTTGTTCAGAATGCTCTTATGTGTTTCATGGATATTTTGTTCACTGTAAGCAATACTGTCAAACCTTTTCTGTTCTATCATACCGTGTTTCTACTGTACCTCCTGCAGTAAACAGTAAAGGAAAAAAATAGCTTTTTACTGGAATGCTTTTGAATGTGAACATTACTGTATATTTGGACATACGGTTCCTAACCAAGAAATTTAGTGTAAAACAATGAATTGCATGTTTTGCATGCAAATACCTGTAAAACTGAAACATAAAAGTCTATGGAGTTTTTGTAATGTCAACAATAGCCAGTATTTTGAAACCTGGTGTACTTTGATTGACTGCATGTACCTTATGAGGTGAAAACAAGTGTTATTCTTTGACAGAATAATTTAATTTTGAGTCAGATTTCCAGTGTTTTGGTAAAGTTGGTGTGTGCAGAGAAAGATGTGTTCTATTTTGAAATGAAGACTTAGTATATATTTAACAAAATGTGTTTTTGAGAAGAAAATTATCCATTTGGCCAATTGTGTTTTGTAGGTGTTTGTCTGTGTTAAGAGTTTAGAAAAAGTATCTGAAGTATGGTTAAGCGCTTGTTAGCGATTGAAAAAAACTGTAAAATGCCCTACTTTACGGCAGAAAAAAACAGCCTGGTACAAAAAATTATTTTGGTCTATATAGATAATTTTGCCCTTCGTGACAACAGTGAGGGGGATGAATATTACTGTTAGGGTGTCATGAAATGTAATTTTAAAAGTATTTCAGTTGAGAATGTAGTTGTTTTAAACTCAAATATGTGGTTTATTTATAAAGACAGCGTCTATTTAAAAATGTGTATCGCCGATTTTGGAGATGATCAGCTCCGCGCGATCAGCGAGAGCTTAGTGATCATGTTACCGTCTTGGTTTGACACTGCAACTTCTGATGTCTCTTTTGGGGTTAAACATAAAATACAATTCCTCCATTGTCATTTCGGATTTTGCCTCAGCTTGCTACCATCGTAATCATGTCACTACTAGAGCAAGCTCCTGATTGGTTAACGTGGCGCGAATTTTCACCAAAGTTCAGATTTTCCAACTTCATCGACTGGCCACTAGAGGCTGCCTCCTAAAGGGAGCGTGTTAAAATTCCCAAATTCACTACACAACGTTTACAGCCTGAAATAAAAATTATTTTGGTCTATATATTTGATTTTGCCCTTCGTGACAACTCTTTAGGGGGGTGAATATTTTTTATAACTCATCCTTTTAAAATTATATGAAGCCTTAAAGTTCTGCATAATTAAGGGCGTGGCCATTTGAGTGACAGGTGGATTGTCGCTGCTGTTGAGTTAGGTGGGCGTGGTTTCAGCAACCAGCTCTTTGACCATTTTCGATAACCCGGGAGTGACGCTTGGTGACGTGCTGCCAAGTTGGCGACGCCCACTTTTACCTTAAAGCACTCGTCGGAAACCAATGGGGTGACGTCACGGACACTCCGTCCAAATTGATTCACCTATAAAGTGATGGTGTCTGTGTGTTTGTCTTACAGCAGCAGCAGGTGCAGCAACAAGTGCAACAGCAGCAGCAGGTTCAGCCGCAGCAGGTGCCGCAGCAGCAGGTTCAACAGCAGCCGGTGGCAGCCCCCCAGACTCCCACCCAGACCCTGGGAATGCAACCCATGGTGAGACCCCAAACCACCTACACATCTTTCAATCATGTACTTTTAAAATGCATCATGCACTGACACACAAAGCGGTGGGAAATCAGTCAGATACACATTTATTAAAACAGTTCTCCACTTTTTTTGATTATTCTGACTGTGTTTTCTCTCAGTTCCCACGCCAAAGCATGCAGCAAGGCATGCAGCAGACCCAGCAGCAGCAGCAGACCGCAGCGCTGGTCAGACAGCTCCAGCAGCAGCTCTCAAGTATGCTTCAATCCTTACATAACTCCGTTTCTAACAGCCACGATGCACTACTGTGTTTTTGCATGAAATACATTGCCCTCAAAACATCTTCAAATGGAGCAATATCAACATAAATCCTTATTTCCTGTAGGGCTGCCCCCTTAATAGTCCAATAAACAGTAGTTGACCAAAATTAGTCTGTAAAACTGTCCAGACAGATCGTTAACAGCTGAGCCAATTAATGTATATCGAGGAAATCCAAACATTCAATCATTCATCGACCTTAAATCTGAAAGTGAAACATAAACGGGTGGGAAGTATGACCATTATTCGGTTTCATGGTATGACTATATATGCTATATATTTCAGGATACAGTTATTCATATGTCATTATTAGTAAGGGATTGATATAAAACATTTATTAAAAACTTCAGAAATGAGAAGTACGACACCCTGTTTGATTTTTCGTAACTTGACGCCCTTGTATTTTTTTAAACAGTGTATTCTAAATTCACGCATTTGTTTTTGTTTTCATTCTCAGTGCTGTTCTTTATCAAAATGCAACGTCAGCGATATTTTAAATATACCGTTTTTCTTTCCTTAGGTACTCAACCTGGCCAGAACACCAACTCCTATTTCTAAAAGAGCGTCTGAATGCATTTCATCAGTGGTGTAAAGAATAGTTTTAGCGGATTTTCTGCTTCACGCAGGTTTCTGAAAGAAGAGGATCCCAAAAGTAGAGTCAAACATTGTTTTGAGAGGCGAACCACGGAAGAGTTTATGTATAAAGAAGTACAGGAAATTATGAGAGTATTGCGACTTTATTTTATTTCAATTTGTACAATTTCAGTTTCGTGTATTTCTCATTAAAAAAAAAAAAACATGTCTGTTTTTATGCCTTGTTGTATATTTGTATAAAGTGTCACTGAACCCCAACACCATCCATCACTATCTTTTATTAAATCATATTCATATATCTATTCCCTAAGATTTTCCTTCGTCTTGTGTTGTTTCCATTTTGGGAGTCTTCTTCTTTTTCACCGGGCTCCTCTCTAGACGACTAAACAACACTCCCAAATCAGGACCCAGCGCTCTTCCTTCCAGCCCACAGTCTCCTCCTTCATATCTCTTCAGGAAGTTAAGACAATCCCAGCTCCTCTCTTCAAACGTGACTCCCAACCTAGATAATATTTTATCGGCAAGCCCTGGCACCACAGGTTGCAGGAGTATCCCATACACCCTGAGGCACTCTAAAGACACGTGAAGGATGGTGTCAAGCCATTCCCGGTCTTCCCTCCGGTCCAGCTTCCACGGAGCGTGTCTTTGGACGAAGCCGTTCGTGAGACGCACGCATGCACTAATGGCCTCCAGTGCTTTATAGATGTTTAGATTCTCAAAGTGCTGCTCTATTAAACCCGGAAGCGTTGAAACGGCCTCCACCATTCTGTAATCCTCCGAAACGGCTTTTCCACAAAGCTGTTCCTTTGGGAAGCAAGCGTGGGAGAAGCGAGGATACACCTGTGAGGGGTTGAGCGAGGGTGCGGTGCAACGGTTTAATAGTCCTCCTAACGCATCCGCTAACTCACTGTTGCACATCTTCACCACTTTATCGTCGTAATAGTCACAGTCCGAATCCGGAACGCCTTGCCTGAGAAGAAAGTATCTCAAAGCATCCACACCGAACTTCTCGACGGCGTCCGACGGGTTGATCACGTTTCCGAGACTCTTGGACATCTTCCGTCCCTCCACCGTCCAGTGCGAGTGAACGTATATCGTCTGAGGAAGAGGCAAGCCCGCGGCCATGAGGAACGCCGGCCAGTACACAGCGTGGAACTTGAGGATGTCTTTTCCCACGACGTGACGCACCGCCGTCCACCAGTGAGCGTGACTCTCGGGGTACCCCACCACCGTCAGGTAGTTCACCAGAGCGTCCAGCCACACGTAGATGGTTTGTTCGGGATCTCCCGGGACTGGGATTCCCCACCGGAGCCGGCTCTTCTGTCGGGACACTGACAGATCTGGGATATCGTCCTCCAGCCACTGGAGAACCAAGTCCTGAAACTTCACCGGCTGGATCACCTTCGGGTTCGATCGAAGCCAGCGAAGCAACTCGGTGCGAAACTCTGATAGACGAAACATGTAATTGTCCTCCTTCATCCACTCCACCTGTCAGAGAGATGAAGTTATCTTCCATGATTTGTTCTTGTATATCAATATAATCACACATCAGTCAACCAGATGCCATGGACCCCAAATATAAGCATCCTCATGCAAGGGACCCACATTATAAAATGTAAAAGGCAACTAACTACACACTTCAACATTACATGTTAGTTGTACTTTAAATAAAGAATATACTAGATAATATACCAATGTAAAAAATGATTTTGATGAAATGATTACAGGTTTTTTTTTACTCTCGTTAGGACTGTAATATTAGTGGCAAGTAAATGTATTGTAATTTAATAATTTATTTTTAATATAATTTGTTTATTTGTATTATTTAGTCTCCTTAAGAAAAAATATAGTTCGTTCTTAATTTATTTGAATCATCTTTGGTTGTTTACTGATATATTTAGTCTACTTATATTTTTTTTTATCTAATTTTTAAGTTACCATATGCATATTTTTTGTACCTAATGTCAATCTATATATATATATAGTTTATAATTTTTAGTTTACTTCTATTCAAATAATTTATTTTAATAATTATTTATATATTTTAGTTTCTTTTTTTATTTTAAATATTTTAAAATGTAAGTGTACTTATTTTAATCTAATTTTAGTTTATTTGTATTTAGTCTCCTTTAATCAAAAAACAAAGATTTATTTTTATTTTAATCATCTTTGGTTGTTTACTGATATACTTTAGTCAGTTTTTCTCATTTTTATTTAACTTCTATTTTGATCTAAGCACTTTACAAATGATTTATTTTAATAATTATATATATATATATATATTTTTGGTTTCATTTTTTTTTTTTTTTACTTATTTTAATCAATTTTATTGGTCACTTAATTATATAATTTTTTTCTAGTTTTTTTGTTTACTTCTAGATTTAAGCTTTTTATTAATCAAATTTTTATTTGATAATTATTTTTATTCTAATTTAAATCTTACCTTGTGTCCGCTCTCGCTGGAGACTTTAACCCTTCGTCCCTCTGCGTCTGTGCTGTCCGTGACCTGAGCTGCTGTGAGAAAACTCTCATCTGGAGTGGAGTACCAGCCTTCATACGTGCCTTTATAGAGGAAGCCCTGGCTGTGGAGGACCGTCCAGAAGTCTTCGACGGCCCGTCTGTGCCTCTGCTCTGTTGTTCGGATGTAGTCAGTGTATGAAATGCCACATCTTTGGAAAACATGCTTGAAATTCTCTGATATCTCGGTGCAGAAGCTCAGAGGCTCTTTCCCAGCATTACTAGCTGCCTGCTGGATCTTGAGACCATGTTCATCTGTACCTGCAGATACATACAAACTCGTATAACACTGATCTAAGGTTACTATTATATTATAAGAGTATCAAACATACCTGTTGCAAATCTGGAGGTGTATCCCTTTAAGAGTTTGTATCTGTGCAGGCAGTCCGCAGTGACCGCGGAGTGCACGTGACCGATGTGCGGAGGCGCGTTCACGTAGAAGACGGGAGTCGTGATGTAATATGGTTTCGAGGATTGCGAAGCCCGACGGTGAAGGAAACTGTAGACGCGCGGAAGACTTCCGCGGAGAGCGTGACTGGATAAACTTACCGTTGCTCTGAAACGAGTGAAAATAAGAAACCGAGAGCTCATCACGAGACCGGTGCTGCCAGACGCGAGAGAGGAACATCCGGGTCACGCTTAAAAACAAAAGGTCCAACAAATAGTCCGTACTTTGAGATGAATTTCTCACGCGCTTTCGGTTTTAGTTTCGTCAGAGCCTGTACATAGACATTCTCTGGTTTCGTGTAAAATACACTAATATATATATATATATATATATATATATATATATATATATATATATATATATATATATATATATATATATATATACTTTTTACATTTAATATTTAAACATACAGTTTATGCATAATATATTTACATTGACATAATAGTTAATAGCCGCTCGTAATCACTACAAAATATACATTTAATGTTTTTGAATTATGAAAAATATTTAAGATGCCTTATGACAACAAACTGTTAGAAGAAAGGGATAAATGGGGTTCTATATAGAACCATAGGGTTCTTCACTCAACTCCAAAGAACCTTTTATGCTAAAAAGGTTCTATAATGACAAGAAAGAACCCTTTTGGCACAAAGGGTTCATATCTTGAATTTTGTGATCATTCACATGCATACACCGAATCATTGAATACACCGAATAATGCAGTGAAAGAACGCACTCAAAATGCACACGCGCACTAGTATGACTTCATCATGTAACTTTACATTAGCCTAGATGCATGTGCTTTTTAGGCATGATTTGTTTAGATTTGAATATATTTGATACTGTTAAAAGGCACATCATTAAATAAAAAAATATGAGTTCACACCTAAACAAGCTTGGAAAACGTAATTATAACTAGCTACTAAATTAGTTAAAAATGCGTATCCATATACAGCTGTGATTCGCGAACCCCAAACTTACTCAAATGATTCGCGAAACCGCTACGAACTCCCGAACTGACTCAAATGATTCGCGAACCCGCTACGAACTCCCGAACTGATTCAAATGATTCGCGATCCTCAAACAGACTCAAATGATTCTCGATCCCGCTCCAAACTCCCGAACTTATTCAAATGATTCGCGATCCCTAAATTGACTCAAATGATTCGCGATCCCGCTACAAACTCCCAATCTGACTTAAATGATTCGCGATCCCGCTACGAACTCCCGAAATGACTCAAATGATTCGCGAACCCGCTACGAACTCCCGAACTGACTTAAATGATTTGCGATCCCAATACACATAAACATGAATGTTTTAATGCTACTGAATAAAAATAAACGATCCACTCCAAAGTCTCTGCTCATCATGACAGGACCTGGATCAGTGAGCTGCGTTTCGGGCCGTTGCAGCGTTGCAAATAAATTAATAGATATGACCATGGAAAATATGTATTGCAAAATCATCGTTTTTGTTACGCTCCACGCGTATTCTGTTTTCATTGATCTGTGCACGCCGGTGTATTGAGCACGTGTCGGTTGTTATGCTCATTATCTTCTCTGTCTCTAGTTTACTCTCTCTGCTCACAGGTTGCTGTGATTGGCCGAGTTGGACGTCAGTCATCATCAAGGCGCCGCTTCAGAGCCAATCGGAGGCTGCCCAGCTGGTTAAAATGGGTTATGTGTTGATTCATGCTTTCTCTCCGGAGCACATTGTGAACTCCTCTGTGGTAAATTGAGCGCTTTACAGCGGAATGAGTTTATCTGCTGTAAACTGAGGTTTTGACTGTTTCTGCCCGCCAATTAAGTTGTGTGCTATGTGCTTTGTGTTTCTAAGTATTTGTTACGCCTTAACATGGGCGAGATTAGTTTGTGTCTAGCTTTTTATTCGCTTTGAGATATCTGTTAAAAACTGCCATTCTGGGAAGAGAACGCAGGTTAGTTAGTATATCGCGATATACACTGCACCTGTAGCCGATGATTTGTTAGACACACTAGGTAAGGAGTGAGCGCCATCCTTTGTATTTCTGTTTTATAGGTAATTTAGTTAGGGTGCCGGATGCACTGAAGATTTCGGTTTGTGTTCTACATTTTTGTTTTGGTTAGATTAGGTTTAGATTAAGGATATTTTTGTTATATTTTGTTCTTTCCTTTAGGCGCCACTTTTTGTTCTTTTCCCATTTATTATTTGTTTGTTGTTTGTCTTTGTTTATATCACATTGTATTAAGCGCACATTATTGTTGTTTTGACTGGGTCCAGTGGCCTTTTGGCTTGTTGAGAATAAAGCCCAGTTTATTTTTCCCTTTAAAAAGAGTCTGTCATGTGTTCTTCCACCATATCCCCACCTTCAGCAGTACGTTAATATATAAATGTTGCGGTACATGCCCTAGACAATTTCAAGTACGTAACAGTTTTCGTGCTGTTTCATTTGTTTTGCAATTCTTAATTTTTGTTTGAAAAAAGCAAATGTATTTTCCTCAATACTTTAAATAAAATGTTTTATATTTGTTTATTGTTTTTGTATATTTTAAACAAGGTAAATCTTTCTGATTTATTAAAATAAAAAGTAACATACATGGATTTTTCTGGGCTAAGCCGCGGATCTCCACTCACCCTAGAACCACCCCTGCCTTCACTACCCAAGAATTTGATTCTGTTTTAATTCTGATCTAGATTAATGATCATTATATTATAATATATTATATTATTGCGCATTATACAGTAGTATTTGAAGTGGATAAAAAAAAAGTTTCATCAAAGTTGCCCTAAAACAAAATGCGTTCTTGTCTTAAGACAACCTTGATGAACTTTTTGAGCCACTTTAATTGTACTAATCTAATTTTTATAAGCAATTTGGTAGCAATTTGAAATTTGAAAAAAAAATAATGTTTGAGTTTAGAAATTAAAGTTTGCCTCATGCCTTGTTTTAATCTCCAGTGGCCGTCAAATTCATAGACAGTAAGAGAAGGTCAAATTCAAAGAGATTCAGAGTGGAAGTTTTGTGTTGGACCTTTTAGCTCCGTCTTGAACCGGAAACGGTCCTGTTGTCTGTCTCTCGATTGGCGTTTTATTATCCGCAGCCTCATTCCTCCCTGAAGTTAGAGTGGAATAATGAATTAAACTCTTATTTACTCTTTCACATTCTACAGATCGACCGTCTATTCCCCTTTGGGCTCGGGCTGCTAGTGTTCGCGGATCTCTCTGTTGTTGACATGTCAGTGGTGGGCTTTGACGTGGGCTTTTTGAGCTGCTATGTAGCGGTCGCTCGAGGCGGAGGAATCGAGACCGCGGATAATGAGTACAGCGACCGCGCCACACCGTGAGTCCTCCGCGTGCACGGCTTTGAGCGAGTACTGACTGTATACATCCGCCGTCTACTCGAATAATATAGTGCTACAGGAAAACACACTGTCTGAAAACCAGGCTTTAAGAAACAGATAGTAAACACACCAACACTGAGCCATTATTTATTTATTTTAATTTGTTTTTTATATATTGGAATACTCCGACTTAAATCTTGTGCTTTATTCAGATACAATTTATTATTATTAATATTATTTGTAACAAGTGTAAATGTTCCACTTGGTAGGATTTTATAATTAATATCTGTTATTATTGTATATAATTAAAAAAAAATATCTGTTTATATAAACACACTAGTTTTCAAAAGGTTTATTTTCTTTCTTTTTTCTTGGAGCCTGTGATACTTTTTTCGGGATTCTTTGATGAATAAAGTTAAAAGAACAGCATTTTAACAATTTAAGTTTTAATTATTGCTTTCATCAATTTAACACTTTGTCCTCCTTGCTGAATAAAAGCATTAATCTCTTTTTAAAAAAACGTTTTATTTTTTAATAAATGCTGTTCTTTTTAACCTTTTATTCATCAAAGAATCCTGAAAATAAAAATTAAGCGAAATAAATCATCGTATTATAATGATTTCTGAAGGATCATGTGACACTGAAGACTGAAGTAATGATGCTGAAAAAAATACAGCTTTAAATACAGATATAAATTATATTTAAAAGTATATTGAAATAAAAAACTTTATATTAATTTGCAATAACATTTCACAATATAACTGTATTTTGATCAAATAAATTCATCCTTGATGAGCAGAAGAGACTTCTTTAAAACACACTTCAAATCTTAATGAACCCAAACTTTTGAATATCAGTGTGTTTATATATAATGTGTGTGCATGCATGTATGCTCTATTAATTATTGATTATACCTGTACAGTTATTTGTCATAATGTTTTTACATCTTTGTTTGTTGTTTCAGATCATGTGTGTCTTTTGGGCCACGAAATCGCTCTATTGGAGCGGCAGCTAAAAGCCAGGTATGTGATGTGTAGACGACAGATCCTGGTTTAATGCGGTGTTCACGCATGATCTTACTCATGTTTTCTTTGTCTCAACTGAAACACAGGTGGTCACCAATTGCAAAAACACTGTCCAAGGATTCAAGCGTTTCCACGGCCGGGCGTTCTCCGATCCGTTCGTCCAGAACCTGAGGTCCAGTCTGGTTTATGAGCTGTCACAGATGCCTTCGGGAACGACGGGAATAAAGGTGAGGAGCTCAAAGTGAGGCGTCCAGAAGAAACGCGCCGTGAGCTTTGTTCAGAGGCAGCAGATTTAGTTTTAGTTCTGTTGTTCGGTAAATGTGAGAGCGGATGTGAGCTGTGTGTGTGTTGGATGTTGCAGGTGATGTACCTGGAGGAGGAGAAGGTGTTCAGCATTGAACAGATCACTGCGATGCTCCTCACCAAACTCAAGGAGACCGCTGAGAGCGCCCTCAGGAAGCCCGTCGCTGATTGTGTCATCTCTGTGAGTGTAAACATGATCATCCCTGATGATGTTGCATGTGTTCGCTGGGAGCTGAACTCTTCAGGAGACTCGTGCATCAGCTCTTAATTAGTTCGGTTCTGCTTTATTGTCTCCAGGTCAACACACATCAAGTACATAAACACCATACATCTATCATCACATGATACTAATATTACACTAAACACTGCTTCGGTTTGTGATCAGTGATAAGCACACAGATATGATATGTTGTAAAAATGGAAATTATTTTATAATCCTTCATAAGGATTCGAAGGAGTAAACATTTTGCTATGGTAAACATTTCAAAATAAATATTTTGGGCTTGTTCATAAATAAGTCACGTAGAATGTATTTTTTTTTCCTCTGGTTATTATTTGCTTCTGTTCAGAAAGCTCTGTGATGGGAAGGAAAGACAAAGAACATTTATACCGTATTTTCCGGACAATAAGTCGCACTTTTTTTTCATATTTTGGCTGGTCCTGCGACTTATAGTCAGGTGCGACTTATTTATCAAAATTAATTTGACATGAACCAAGAGAAATGAACCAATAGAAAACATTACCGTCTCCAGCCGCCAGAGGGCGCTCTATACTGCTCAGTTCTCCTGTAGTCTACACTGAGCAGCATAGAGCGCCCTCTGGCGGCTGGAGACGGTAAGGTTTTCTCTTGGTGCTTGGTTCTAAATAAATGCGATATATATATATATATATATGCTTATAGTCCGAAAAATACGGGGTGTGTATATATATATATATATATATATATATATATATATATATATGTATGTATGTATGTGTGTATACGTCAGGGTTATCATAGTTAATGAAAACAATTTAAAATATTGAAATAAAGATTAATGTAAACTGAAATTAAATTAATATAAACTCATATTTTCATTTAGTTTCACCTGATACGCTGAACTAAAACATTTTCTTTTTTAATTACAAATTAATAACTGTACAAACAAGTTTAAAAACAACTAAATCCAATAAAAATGACAAAAACATGAAAAAAGTACTAAAATGAAAGCAGAAAATATAAAATTTCTAAAATTCGAAATATTATTTTTTTTTTCTTTTTACTAAAATGCATAACACTCGTATGGCAAAATCTGTGTGCACACTGTGTGTGTGTGTGTGTGTGTGTGTGTGTATATATATATATATATATATATATATAATATATAAACCTATTGTATCCCTATATAAAGGAAAAACACATTATTTCCTCATATTTCCATTGCACCCCTAAAGTTTCTAAATGCACTCCTACATTTTCTCATCTTAGGACCACATGTGCTTTTTAAGAAAAAAGTAAGCGTCAAGCCCTGCATTTGAACGTTTCCCCCTCAGCTGTGAATGAGTAACTGGAGACAGAAGTCCACCGTAGATTCTCTGAATACTCTGTTGTTTTCAATCCCAAGGTGCCCTGCTTCTACACCGATGCTGAGAGGAGATCTGTCATCGATGCGGCTCAGATCGCAGGACTCAACTGTCTGAGGCTCATGAATGAAACCACCGCAGGTGAACAGTAACACCGTTTCAGCACTAACACGTCCACTTTCCATCCTCGAGTGACATCCGTGTTGTTGTTGTTGCATGCAGTGGCTCTGGCGTACGGGATCTACAAACAGGATCTTCCTGCCCCTGAAGAAAAGCCAAGGATAGTGGTGTTTGTGGATATCGGCCATTCAAGCTACCAGGTGTCTGTGTGTGCCTTTAATAAAGGCAAGCTCAAGGTGTGTGCCGATGACATTTATTCCTCTTAAATGCATTCTTAACAGTTATGTGGAAATATAAACAAATCGCTTTTTCCACCCACACAGATTCTTGCTACGGCCTTTGACCCTGAAATGGGAGGAAAAGACTTCGACGAGCGGCTGGTCAGACATTTTTGTGAGGAGTTTGCGGTCAAGTACAAGCTGGATGTGAAGTCCAAGCCCCGAGCGTTGGTCCGACTCTATCAGGAGTGTGAGAAGCTGAAGAAGCTGATGAGCGCCAACTCCTCAGACCTGCCCCTGAACATCGAGTGCTTCATGAATGATATCGACGTCTCAAGCAAACTCAACAGGTTAATGAAACCAGCACTTGCAATCATGTTCTCATATCATGTTGTTGCATGTTTCTAGGAACAAAAAAAGCAGGATTTTTGGATGGGTTTTCAAGCTGCTCTTTTTCTTTGGACAAGGAATGTGTTCTCAGGGTTACAAAACATCATTAGAGTTCGAGTAATCCATGATTTGTGCAATGCATTGCAAGTCTTTATTGAATAGTGCACTCAAAAATTAAAATAATTTACAGGGTTTCTGTGGGTCTCAAAAAGTTTTAAATTGAGTTGCATTAAATTTAATCAATAAAGGGTTTTAAATCGTATAAGGAAGTCTTAATTATGATTTCAATTATGATTTTACATTTGGGGACGAACAGACATGAATTGAGGTTTATGGTTAAACTTCAAAAGACTGAACACATTATTTCTGCTTTTCTGAAAGCGCCTCCTGCTGGCAGAGGATGACTTTGCATTTTCAATCATCTGTTTTTGATCACAGTGGTGTAAAAATGTATCCATATTGTTACGCAGTTGTAAATATGAACCAGTGGATCGTAAAGAAGCTGATGCATTAAACAAATCTAAACATTTTAGACACATAATATATAATTGTTTTTAACTCAATCTGATCGATTGATGATAATTGTTTAAATTAATATAATATATGATACTTTTGACTCATCCCTTTTCTTAAAAACGGTTTAAAGGCTGTTTATAATATATAAAACTTTTTTTTTTTTGTAAAAACCTGTATCTGAACCAGTTTAAAATGTTACCATTGACTCTGCTTAAATGGTATTAATTTTATTTGTCTTAAAAAATAGTGACAGATATGTCTCAGGTTTCTTAAAAAAAAAAAATCTTCATTTGTGTTTTGGTGATGAATGAAAATCTAGTTCACATTTTTGGGTGCGCTGTCCCTTTAAGAAGATCATTCAAAATCCTGAATAACGCCCATCACTCATATCTCATTTGCATATTCAGTCTTGCGCCTAAATCAACATTATGCAAATGAGATCAGAGTGCCACAGTGATTCTAGGGTTTGAATTGACAATGAATGCCTTCATCGACTGCAATCATCCTGACAGTAATTAATTTTGAGCATCTGTGTTGTTTTATATAACAGAGCTCAGTTTGAAGAG